>NC_054535.1:73957717-74175217 GCF_017654505.1 Polyodon spathula
GCGGAGTTGAAGTTTTCTGAAAAGCCTCTATATGTTTAAACCATTAGTCGTTTAAAAAAAAAAGTTAACTGCATATGATTATTAAAGAAAGGTTGAGACATCAGCTAATGCAGGGATGATATAAATTATGTTTCTTGCTACACAAAGGCATTCTGCCCTTTCATTTATGCCTGGAGTTTAGAGGTTTCATTTAGTAGCTAAGCTCTAGTTGCCATATATACCGGTACACCAGTCCATTGAAGATCAATTTAGTATGGGTATAAAATATCAATATCTTCTAATCTTTTTTAAATTCACATTGTGTCATTTTCCAATTCAGTTACAGTAACCCATTCTGGTGACTTTTCCAGAAGCAAACTACAAACTACAAAGAACAATTGTGTTATTTCTTACATCCACTAGGGCCATAATGTTGCAGGGGGACAGGTTTGTGATTATACGTCTGTGCTCTATTAAGTCCACATGAGTGCTTTACAGTCACCAGGATTTACAGAAAAATATACTGTAAATCTAAAACACGAGGAATGCATTACATAAGATAATTATCATACAGTATTTTATGCAGATTCTAAGTTACTCTCTAAGTAATGGAAGCCTGATAGGAGGTGTTGAGGATTGAATATTTCATTGTTTGGTGATTAAAGGATTGAGAACAGAATCTTCTGGAATTTGTTTTACAAATGTCTGAAAATCCTTCCAACTACAACTGGCCCTCCAATCAGGGTTTTTAAATGAATAAAAACAGTATGTGCCTGGCCTGTCTGGATAACAATCCCGTAGGTCATATCAAAGGGTTCTGGACTTGTGGAAAGACACTGATGAATAGACGGCCTTGTGCCAGAATTGAGACTTATAGCCATCATTTGGCAGGGCCTTATCTTACCACAGGGATAAAGCTATGGGACACAGGCCTTTGAATTGCTTCCAGTATTACAATCATGTGTTACTTCTGCTTGATTATTATGTCATGCCCCTCAGCAGATATCTCTCTCCTCACACAGCAGCAGTGAGGGTTTCAGAATAGCTTCACTCTGGAGTAGGAGATGTTGCCTGTTGATCACAGTATGAAATACATCAACCCCTGGTAGGCATTTACCAATGTGTAAGGGTTGGGAAAGCTGCCATCATGAGCAGCAAGGATCCTAATCTGTGAAAGTTGTTACATTGTTCTGAGAAGATACATGACCATTCCTCAAAGATTATCTAAATTCTCCAGGGAAGTGGGGGTTATCAGAGGCTGGGATTATATGAAGGTTCACAGTCAAACTTACATCCTGGTGCATCCCTTAAAAAAATGATGAAATGGTAATTTTGTAGTTCTCATGCTTTTCCCATGGTTATACTTTTGCATTTACCAATGTTTACCATGGTACTATTTTAATATGCTTTACAATACTTATACCATACTGCTTACCTGTGCTTTATTATATTGTCCTATGCTTTTAACGTTTTGTAAGGGATTCAATGCAATGCAATTACAATTGTCTTGGTACCTGTTACAGACGTGGCAGGGAATAACTGTCAGTGACATGTTTGTAATTTCCTGTGTTGTGCAGTATGTTATGTCAAGAAAATGAGGGTAGCAGCTAATGGACTCATACCACACAAACCCCACAACCCAGCTAAATAGCAGTTTATTGATCAGATACTGTAGCTATTATTTATTGTCCATTAAAATAAAGCCAAACTCATAACAGAAACCTTAGGCTCTGATCCATGGAAGTGGACTTGTGGCAGGGAGGACCCTGTCGCTGGTTCAGCTGTGCTGCTGCTTAGTAAACAGGAAGGCTTGCCCAGAGCTGAGCTGATCAGGAGGTCCCGACTGGCTGGGGGAGCGTGCCCTGGCAGACTACGCCTGTTTAAAAACACAGCAGTGCCAGCGTTTCAGGCTATGGCAACACCATGGCTACACAGACGGGCTCTGAGAGAAAGCCTCTGTGTTCGTGTACACCGAGGAGAGGGTCTGCTCCAGAGGAGAGAACTACTGCACAAAACCCTTCCACTCCAAGACGGTGCTCATGAAGTCATTATCCAGCCGAGGCCGGAGTCAGTGGGAGGACGACGGGACTTGGCTAGATTAGTTTAGGGGATTTGATTGCAACAACAGTATAGCGAGAGTTTTGCAGTGTAGGTTCCAGGAGCAGGATGTCTCTTTAGTGAGGCTAGCGCTCACTGGTGTGGCGCACTTTTAGTTTTTACTTTGTTTTGTTTTCTTTATAAAATCTGACACTAGGTCTACCCATACCTGTCAACATTGAGTTTTCAAAATAAGGGAGCTTTTGTAAACTGAAATCTTAGTGGCCTAAATTGGAGTGAATACCTACATAAGACAAATGCATACAACTTCCTTCAAATTGCATTTAAAAAAGAAAAATATGACACAGAAAAACAAATACCGGTATTAAAAACCGTCGCATACCAATGCTCTCTTGGCCCCTGTGGTTCTTATTGTACTGTAGTTATAGGTGGCAGAGTTGGCAGCAGCCTATACAGTAAACAGGTCCAGTTGGCTTTGTTACTTTCCTCACAAATCAAATCTAAATGCTGAGTTTGGTACTTCACATTGACCTTGTCATCAAAGGACGAGCTATGGCACTTACTTTATAACAAGAAAAAAAAAAAACTTTTTAAAACAAAAAATACATTTAAAAAGCCAAAATACACAACAGCACATACGTGGCAGATCAATAATACCACTGTCACTATCTTCTGCTTTAAATGAACATACTATTGCTGCAAATAAACACATATCAATCAATCAATCTGCTTTTCTAAAGCAATGTTGATGATGAAATTGTAATATAAATGCTTATCTTTGGGTAGTTGTGTAACTTTTAGACTTTTCTGCAGAATACTTTGCAATGTGTGTGTCTGGGAACATGTCTACTAATTTCCTGAACTAGTCACAACATGCAAAGGTCTCTGTAACGTTGTTGATCTCCATTTTCCCTTTGGTAACGAAAGATGTTATTGAAGCTCAGGTTTTCTGAGTGTCACTGGCTTTTTGGTGTTTTTGTGATCTCTTGTGCTTACCTCATCATTCTTGCTCCCACATCCTACTGTTAAAATCAGTCCTGCATAGTTTACACAAAGTATCTCTTTACAATGTTGCATAGGATTATGTGTGAATATGTTGGGGTCCAAGAAGCTTGAAATTTGGATCAATATTTATTTAAATTTTTACTGGACCAGTAGGGCTCATTGCACACGCAGCCACCTTAGATGGTCAACTGCTGAATTCATGCCTGCCCCAGGGCTCCCCTGGGTCCTAAACTAGGTACATACATGGATTGCAGTAACCACAGACCTTACATGCCTTTTGCAGAAATTAAAGGTTTGCTGACATAAATGGGAAGAAAGTCTTCCCTAGAGTTGTGCTGGAGACATACCAAAAAATCCCAGCAAATAAGGGAGAGTTTCAGGTATCCCAGTGGCTGCACCTGTGTTATTAAATCTGCGCTTCTGTACGGCATGTCAACCAATGCTTTGTGTCTGCCTTATTATTATCAGTGACAAGCCACATAGGTAACATCACCCTGCCATGGGTATTATTTGAAATGATCAACTGTCCAATGTAATGAATCACCCTAAACACTATTAGATTAAGGTATAGTAAACATTAAAGTCTCCTTCCTTTTAATGCTAATGAATGGAATTTGACAGTATTTCAAGAGATCATTCAGGACATTTTTTTAGCAACTCTTTTTACTTTAAACGTTTGTTTTTACATAACACGAAAGGCACTAATTTGAATGCTTTTCGTTTATTTAATTCTACAGTTATAATTATTCTGAAGATTACCAGTGACAGGTAACTGAAAAAGAGGACTGGATCAAAGTACGTAGAAGCATGATTTAAAAATAGACTCAACAAACAAAAAGCTGATAACATATGCAAATCTGTGCTTGTATGTCTTCAATTTATTCTGAGGAAGTTGTCACAGGATTTAGACCCACTGGGGCCAGCAGGAAGATGAAGCACTACCTTTAGACAAGCAAATTATGTTTTGGGAGATTAATTTACCAGTGATGTACTTATGCTAATTACATAACTTGGCTTGTCACTTTCACTGGATCATGTAGGTCCAGAGGTTTAAGTAAGAAATGGTTATGCTAATCCAGCAATTTAAACAGTGGAAAACTTAAACCTAAATAAGAGAATTAAAGTGCTTCAGGTGGCCTTTAAATGATCACACATCTTGTTTTCCTTCACACAAAAGCCCAAAAGTAAAGCAGTTGTTATTTAATTTCTGCGTTTGTGCCAAGTAAGCAGCTTGTGTGAGTAGCTGTCAAATTTACATGGCGTACTCATTTCTCTCTATTCCATGTGGAGTGGTTTGAGTTTGTTTTCTACATTAAACAGATACAACAGCTACATGGTAAATCATACACCTGCGTGAGGGTAGCTGCATGGTGTGCAGAGTGAGTCGTATACTTCGGAGGGCAACTGCATGATGTGCAAGGTGAGTCATACCTCTCTGAGGGCAGCTGCATGGTGTGCGGGACAAGTCATAGAAATCAAGCAATAAACAGAGCAAATGTGGAAACATTATTAGAGCAGGTGAATTTAGGTATGAACATTTCACTATGCCAGATTTAGAGGTTGGATTAAAAATCAAGGTTCTGTCTGTATTGTGGACATTCTGTACAGCTAATCAATTTAGTGTTGCTGGGTAATAGCTAAGTATAAGAAACAGCATAACTGCAACCCAAACAGACAACATTACTATACACTGCATACGAAGGCCATGGTATGAATTTGGAAACATTATTATGAGGCAGTTAACATTTGGTCACTATGGTTATCTGTGACAATAAAATATAGTATGAAAAACATACCAACTGTTGTACTATTCTGCCTGGACTTCCATTGCATTGGATATCATTTGGTCCCTCTAATACTAAGCTATGTGTTACATTAGGATCAACCAGAAGTTAGTTTGTAGAACGTACAGGGGACTGCACAGCATGCTTCTGAGAGTGACGTTGAAGAGTAGAACACATGCACAAAACAGAAGCTGAGCTCATGTTGGTCCATAATTCTGATTTAGCTATCAGGATGTTCGTTAAAATACAATCTTCATTTTCAGCTCTTGTTAGCTAAGGTTGTCTTTGTTTAGAATACGGATCTTGCTGTGCACATCAAAGCAGTTTGAGCTGAAACTTATCTACGTTGCAATCTTAAAATGTCAGCTATTGTGACACAAAAGCTATGACATGAAGACCAATGAACCTGCAAATAGACAAATGATACTTGTTGGCTAAAACAGAAGAAATCCAGTGTTTCAGCAGAAGATCAATAAAACACCATTGAAGGATGATGGCATTGTTACAATCTGCTTCACACTAGGGAAGACTAGAGATGTGACACGGATTACAGAAAAGAAAGACTGTATGCCACCCAGTCTAAATATCTCATTTTGAAGATTTGATTGAACTGCATGCACTGGTATCAGAAATCGTGTTCAGCGTGTCTGCTTGTTTTTCTAATGGAAGCTGGAATGTTCACCACACTGCTACCAATGACTTACATGCAAGGCTGATCTCAAGATTACAACCAGCCCTGTCAAAAAGAGAGAACAAACAAGCAAATAAATTTCATGAAGTAGATATTAAAAAAAAGATTTCACATACCAGTACTAAAGAGGCTTGTTCCCTTATGTGGCAGGCTGGCGAGTGGATAGAGGCCCAGAGACAGTCTGGGCCTCTTTTTTTTTTTTTTAACTGTCTTAAACACAAAAAAAACCCAATACAAAAACAAACTTACAAAAACAAGGTTTCCAGGCTGGGCAATGCCTTCACTGGATTCAAATTTACCCAACCCAACCCAACCCAACCCAACCCAACCCAACCCAACCCAACAAACACCAACCTGCTTCCTCAGCTCCCTCCTCTCAAATGAAAAGCAGAGGCCTCCTTTTATGTCAGGTGGCTGGGCGCTGATTGATCGTTAATTAACCTAATCAACTAATCAACCCCAGCCATCTGAACATAATAAACCCAGGCAGGTAGGGGAAATTAACCCCATCCCTGCCAATTTAAAAAGGGCAGAGCTTTGCTCTGCCACACCTTAGGAGTCCTTTATACTGTTCATTGTCCATCTGTCAATAAATAGATCGATTTGATCTAGATTCCACAGATCAAATAATGAGTAAGCCTGGGATCTTTACCTATCAGTGTGCATGTCCACTGAGACTTTTCTACAATATTTTCTTGCACCGATTGAGAACAATACATTCAGTCAGGGCAATTTTGTGTTAATTAACCACCTTTATAATACAGAATGTTTTAGATTTTCAAAACATTGAACCCAAACAATGGTTGAAGAAAAACAGCTGGAGCACAGCCTCATCCTTCATATACTCCCCCACCACCACCCCACCCCAAAGGAGAATGCCAAAAGTTTTTTTTGTGGATGAGGAAAAAAAATTACAAGAAATAGATGTCTACAATGATTTATTTCAGCAATATTTTTTAGCAAAACTACAAAAATGCTAATTCAAAAGTATTCATACCCTGACAAGGAACATGAAATGAATAGCTAGTTGAGGCACATTTAGCAATAATAACCTCTTTTAAATGATTAGGATATTTGTCAATGAGCTTTTGGTATGATTCTTAAGTGATTTTTGACCATTCTTTGGAGGTGGTGTTGGTGGAGGTGAATACTTATGCAATCAATTAGATTTTGTTTTGTATTTGTAATTAAGGCAAAAACTCCTAATTAAATCAATTTTTATTCCATGTTGTAACACAGTAAAATGTGGAAAAGTCCAAGGGGGGTTAACACTTTTGAGAGCTACTGTATTAACCTTCCTCACAATTCTTGTACTTGTTCTTGGTGAAATAGCCTTCTTCCAGATTGAGGGATTGTTTTGACAGCACCATGAGTCTTGTATTTCTTGATAATAGAAACAGTAGTAGAAATTGGGATGCAGAAATGCTTGCAAATCTTCTTGTATCCTTCTCCAGCTTTATGACAATAAGTACATTTCTGCCTAAGGTCTTCAGATAGCTCTTTACTTTTTTCCATATTGACTTATTGGTAATGACAGTAATCATCCTATGCCTCACCCTTTTATACACTCGAAGACTCAACCTACAATCCAGCATTTTCTAGACCTTTTTAAAATTAGGTTCTTCATCGTCATATTGAAATTTCTAGCACCTTGTAGACAATATTGTCATAACATCAAAGGGTATGAATACTTTTAAATTAGAATTTTTGGAGTCTTACAATAAATAATTGTAGTCATCGATTTCGTGTAACTTCCACAAAAGCAAAACTTTTGCTACAACAGATTTTTCCTAAAATTCTTTGTTTTCGAGAAATTTCTAGAAATTATAAATTTCCATTGGGGTATGTAAACTGTATATAATTATGGCCACCTACAACACGTCCCACATTTTGTTGAATATACTGAAGTAACTTTAAAAAAAATGATGGTGATTAAGTAGATTCAAGAAAATGCACAGAGTCCTTTTCTTCAGTCAGTTGCCAGGTTTATTGAAATATGCAGGGAGTCTGGTCCCAGGTACAGGACAAACAGAATACTCATCATTACAATGTTTGCATGACATTAAATACCCTTCTGTATAGATGGTCCACCTCCCCTTTCTCTGACACTTAACCAATGGTCAAGGTAATTTAATTTATTGTGTGAGTGTGTGTGTGTGTGTCTGTGTGTGTAGTCTAGTGTGACAACCTCTGAACTCAGTGCATTCTTCACACTCCTGGAGACAAAAGGTCCATACATCTGCCTTTTGTTATCTTCTTGCGACCCCCTTTGATCCTAGTGGCATTATCTCTTTCGAACTCTGAAGTCTTTAGAGCCTGTTCCCTTCTAGTCCACAGCATTGTTATCTCATTAGCTTGCAGTCATTGTTGGGCAAGAGCTTGTAGATGCAACATCTCTATCAGTGGTTAGCAGTACATGCAATTTGAACCAAACAGTCTGCTATCTGCAATATTAGTCTCTTTTCAGAAAAGAACACCAGTATAGCTCTACTAGTCCACATGCGTAGCAAACTCCTAATCAATTCTCGATCCATGTTTTCCAACATATACAAATATATCAAAAACAGAAATATTAAACTATCCCGAAAAAATACTCACATAAAGTGATATCAAAGTTTTTGTGACTAAAGGTAATGGAGGAAAGAAAAAAAACAAAAAGGAAAAAAAAATATCGAGGTCCCACAAACATAATATAATTATACATATTTCTAATAGGTGACATCAGATAGCAAAATGTTTTTTTTTATATAACAAAGGATATGGTAGGGTTGAATCCTGGAGTAATGTCCTTCATTAGGATACAGGTTACAGGTATTGTTGGGCAATGAGAATGTCTTTAATATTGTTCCTTATGTAAATCTCCTATGCATCTGAAAACCACAACCAAGTTTTTTGATGACGTGTGCAGGAATGTTTGCTGAGCAGCTGTGCTTACAGCTCCAGTCCTGAAACAATGGCATGGATAGTTTGAGGAAGAAATGGGGGCAGAAAATGGCAAACACAGTTAGTATGATATTTTACATGCTCTGAATGTGCAGAATATGTGACCAGAGATTGAAGTTTAAGGTCTATATGACTGCAGCAGGACGCCTCAATAGGTAGCTAGAAAGAGCAGAAAGAGCAGAAAAGGCAATTAATACAATTAGTGCAATATTTAACGTGCTTTAAATGTTTAAAGTTTAAAGTCTCCGTGCGGGGGTCTGACGATGCATCAAGGAACTGATTTCCATGGTGCTTTCACCATGCCAAAGGAACCCACCGCAGCAGAGACAACGTTGTTTCTCCTTGAATAAGAAGAAGCATCCAGAGTGTTGACAGGACTCCTTTGTGATGGGTGGTTTGGAAGATGAAGGTTGGAGCAGATGTTTAGATGTCCTGCAGTGACATTTGCAAATTAGAATTAGAAGGTTTGTTGATCTGGAGGATTGATGAGTGAGTGAGTGATAGAACATCCAGTTTATCAGGAGATAGAGATGCAATACATTAGAGAAGCAAGTATAATGGATTTAAGGTGACAAGCAGTTTTTGTAAAAAAGTGTAGCAATATCTCTTTGTAACTTAACTAAAGTACCATGGGCAAAAGTTACTGTTTGAATTGTTCTTGATCTTGAAGAACTGGCTTTGTGACATTTAGAGAAAGCTGGCTTATGGAACAGAATGAACATTACTGTATGATAAAACGGCACTGTTTATTTGTTTATAGCTGAGCATTACATTTTTAATTAAATACTGGGAACAACTGTGTTATATAAATGAATCACGGTCGAAACACTTAGATTGACAATCAGACATCAGTTATTCTGCAAAAAACAAATCCCCTAATCATCTGCCATCTACAATGAATTTCTGTAGGTGGAAATGTTTATATTGTTGCGAGCATATCGATTTCTGTAGATAAACAGTAAGCAGAAACAAAGAATAACCTATTATCAAGCAGGTTTCTGCTTGCAGATTTCGCATTTGTGTAAGGAAAATAACAATAACTAAACTAAACAATAACTACTATAAACAGCTTTATTTTTCACGGCCAGAAATTTTATGTGGTTGATAGTATATTTGCAGAATGCCCAAGCTAAACTCGGTTGCATTCACTTCAGTTTATTCAACAGCAACATTGAATTTATAAAAAAACTCTTCTTGATAAACATCCCAAAATAATAATATTAATAAAAAAACTGTTTAAAGTCAGGCTAAAAAAATAAAATAAAACACTGTACTTAGTATAACTTCAATAACAATTTACCATATTTAATAACTAGTACAACTTCATCTCTGAAGCTACGTATCATAAATTTTTTTTCCACACAGCGGTCAGCATCCTTCATAAACTGCTTCGCCTCAATTGATTTTAAATTCGATGTGCTCAAGTCCATGTTAATGCCATTAATATCCTTGCCATCGTCTAATGTATCAAATTACTTCAGTTTTTACATATCACATTGCAGTACAGAAGAAGGTGTCTGGCGTTTGGATTTTGTTTGTTGAAATCGAAAATTTCGTTCAACCACCTTACCATGAATTGTCATGCCTGATGAAAAAAAGGGTGTGCTAAGAACAGGAGTTTTACAGTACCTCAGTAGAACTTTGTCTGCTGCACAGTATCCCCCAAAAAAATCAGCATGTGTGTGTGGTCCACAGCCGAACCTCCGAGGTCACTACCTATTATCAGGAAGTAGGATGGAAAGCGATACGAGACTGTCATGATAGCATGATACAGACTGAGGTGAAATGACGCAGTAAAATAGCGAAACATGGGAGTACAAAAGCAACTTTTGAAAAGACTAACTTGCAAAGTATGAAGTTCAATTGTGATCCTGTGTTACGTCAACAACGGTGAAACTATTTTTTTCTGTGAGCCCGTTTGAGTGATTGCTCTCGCATTCAACTACTCCCCATGACATTGATGTGTCCTGATGGTGTGTGAGATATGCGTCACGGGGTGCGTCTAAGAGCTCAGCAGAAACACTTCTGGAAAAGCACCACAAGCAAGGTGTCGCAGTCCTGAACTTGATGTCATGCATTTCAAGGAGAGGTAACAATATCACAAAAATTTACAGTCCTACCTTGTGGATTTTGAGCATGAAGTTTACTAGAACGAGGAACATATGGCGACAGAGTAACTGGGATGAAGGGATTGCTGTAAAATGAAACATTGCAGTGTTTGTAAGATGGATGTGGTTTTTAGACTACAGATTTCCTGCCTGATAAACCTTCCACGCATTATATTTGACTTGGATTTTTAAGCGTGCAGTTATTTTTATAACAGTAAAAATTTACAGACACATTGAAAGAAATATCAGCCAACTTTAAATTGTTTTGGTTTCACTACATCTGCAATGAGTGCATTAAGAAAACTGAGTGCACGATTATCAGAGGGCAATGACTGTTGAAATTTGTCCATTGGTCCAATAAAGTAGTGTCTGTACTATATGTCTATAGAATTCAATGGCTTGCCCCCAGCATTTGTGGCCATCCAGTTTTAAAAATTTAACAAGAAACTGTATAAGAAATAGCAATGCATATAACAGTAATGAAAGGAGCGCTCAGCTTACAGCCTTAGTGTTTCATGCATCCTTTGTACTGTCACAGTTTATGCACTGATGAACCACTGCCAGTGCAATATTGTCTCCTGTTTCTCTTTGCTGTGATCTGTGTGTTTTTTTTTTTTTAATTAGCAGTATTCCATCAAAATGACATAAACCTAATAAAGCGGTCAATAGAGTGTGTCCTTTCTTGTGGTGTGGAAAGTTTTGCTTTAAATCCCTACAGCGATATAAACTGTGCTGCTTGACCAAATTACCAGAAATGGAGTAAACATCTATTCTTTACATTTTCTGGAAGGTATTTCCCAAAGCTACTTTAACCAAACCAATATTGAGAGTACTGTAAGAACAACTTTTGCAAACTGCAGTTTTTATAAAACTTGTATCTAGAAATACAGTAGAACCTCAGAGTTATGAATACCAAACTTAGAACTGACTCCTGTAAGTGGCATGCTGGTCATGAAGAAGGCAAAATTACTGTACCAACAAATGTATCCAGACAAAGTTGGGGCAGATTTCAAACCAAGTATGGGCAATTTTACAAGGAACATTTTAATTTTAAACAAAGACGTTTTTTTACAAGCCAAAGGAGGCTGAACGACTGAGCAAGCTGCATGAATGCATTTTGTTTAAAATAAAATAAAAATAAGTTCTATGTTTGTAACAGCATAGTCTAATCAAATAGACAAGCACCACATTGAAAAAATAATTATTGAAAGGGCCTCAGGCAAAGTGATAAGTGATACATGCAGGTGCATGAGGTAATCCAACAATGAAGAGACAGACAACAAAAAATGAGTTCTGGTTATTTTAATCCAGGGGTCTGATGATCAAACAAAAAACAAATAGGAGGACTGGCAATACACAGCGATGTGTATTGCACAGGGATATGAAGGGTTGCAGTCCTGCAAATAATAACAATGTCCAAACGCCAAACACAAACACGTTCTCCTCTCCCAGTAAGTACTGCAGTGCGGTTGGTGAAAGTACAATTATTTTCGTGAACAGTTTGTGCTTTGTTATCCTGGTTTTGTGCTGGCCGTGGGCAACAGCTCCGGATCGTGTTAGCCATCTAGTCTAACAAACAAGACAAACATTAGACTTTAGACAGACAGACAAAACAAACAAAAACACTCACGTTCACGGTTAGTTTCTCACTAGGGTCCTTTCGGTCAATAACATAACCATTACAAGGAACAGATCACATCAATACGTCCCCTATTTATACCGTCAACCATGACCCCTTGGTTAACTAGCACATCTGCTCCTCCAATCCACAGATGCCACACTGCTAACCTTCCCAGTCAATTGTTTAGTGTACTGTAACTCCACCCTCTTTCTAGATTGCCAACTTCCGTCAAATCCTGGGAAAGAATTGTCTGGCCAACTAGTCCAAGGTACTCTGTTCCCTTTTACACAGCGCCCTCAAGGGGAGGGGCAGAATCTAACACTAATAATCATTCAGTCTCTGCCACATGACCAAACAGAGGTTACCAAAAAAATGTTTATTGCCACTAAAGCTATTAAATTCTTATAACAGTCTTCATCAACAAAGTATTGGCAAAAAAATGTGAATAAATCAAAAACAAAGTAAAACAAAATGTACAATTCCAAAATCCTCAAAAATAGAAAAAACAGGAAAAAAAAACAGAAAAAAAAGCTTCATAAAAAAACAAACCATGACTGGCCATTAAAAAAAAAAAAAAAAAACATAAATGCAATAGCAAAAAGGAAAAAGAATGAGGTTGGTCTCACCCAGGCTGTTTCTGATTATGTGTTGGTTCCTTGCATCTGTAAAGCAGTTGTAAAAAATCCTTGGACAAAACAAACTGACAAACACAAAAGAACCCCATCCAGAAGAAAGGGGTAACCACAAAATAATTTAACAAACAAAGGCTTCCTTCCCTCTTCTACCAGAACAGGAAACAGAAACTCAGGTAAGGGCAACGCCTGTTTCAGGAAATGACTAGGGGAAAAAAAGGTGCAGGAAGATAGAGCTACTGTAAAACTCTGAGTAGAAAGGCAATTGCAAAATGAAAAAGGCACAACAGACCATTATATGGTGAACATTTTGAACATTTTGAAAGTCTCTTTTCAAAATTTTCACCTTTTGTTGCCTTATAGCCTGGAATTAAAATGCATTTTTTTCATTTATCTGCACATCCTACCCCACAACTTCCAAGTGAAAAAAATATTCTAGAAATTTGAAGAAAATTAATTAAAAATAAAAACTGAAATAGCTTGGTTGGATAAATGTCCACCCCCCCCCACCCCCCTTGTAATAGCAATCCTAAATTAGCTCAGGTGTAACCAATTGCCTTCAAAATCACACACCAAGTTAAATAGCCTCCACCTGTGTTAAACTGTAGTGATTCACATGATTTCAGGATAAATTCAGCAGTTCCTGTAGCTTCCCTCTGCTGGGTATTGCATTTCAAAGGAAAGACTCAACCATGAGCACCAAGGCGCTTTCAAAACAACTCTGGGACAAAGTTGTTGAAAGGCTATCAAGAGGCCAAAAGCCTTTTATGGCCAAGACTGGTCAAAGTGTGCATGTGGCAACAATATCTGAAGCACTCCACAAATCTGGCCTGTATGGTAGGGTGGCAAGAAAGAAGACATTACTCAAGAAAGCCCACCTTGAATCCCATTTGAAGTATGCAAAAAAACACTGTACCCATGTGGCAAAAAGTTTTGTGGCCTGATGAAACTAAAATGGAACTTTTTGGCCTAAATGCAAAGCGTAATGTTTCGTTCAAATCCAACACAACACATCACCCAAAGAAAACCATCCTTACTGTGAAGCATGGTGGTGGCAGCATCATGTTATGGGGATGTTTTTCATCGGCAGGGACTGGGGCACTTGTCAGGATAGAAGGGAAAATAAATGGAGCAAAGTACAGAGAAGTCCTTGAGGAAAAGCTGCTGCCCTCTGCAAGAAAGCTGAAACTGGGACGGAAGTTCATCTTTCAGCAATGAGCAAAAGAACACAGCCAAAGCTACGCTGGAGTGGCTAAAGAACAAAAAGGTAAATGTCCTTGAGTGGCCCAGTCAGAGCCCCGACCTAAATCCAATTGAAAATTTGTGGCATGACTTGAGATTGCTGTCCATCAACGATCCCCAAGGAACTTGACAGAGCGTGAACAGTTTTGTAACGATTTGGTCAAATATTGTCAAATCTAGGTGTGCAAAGTTGGTAGCGACCTATCCCAACAAACTCATAGATAATTGCTGCCAAAGTTGCTTCCACCAAGTGGAGGGTGGAGACTTATCCAATTGATCTTTCAGTTTTGTATTTTTAATATATAATTTTTTCTCAATAAAAAACTTTTTTCCCCTTAAGAGTGTGGATTATGGTGTGTAGATAAGTGGAAAAAAAAACCCTCATTTAAATGCATGAAACTCTGAGGCACTGACACAATGTGAAAAAAGTTCAAGGGGGTGTAGACTTTCTATAGGCACTGTGTGTGTGTGTGTGTGTGTATAATATATATATATATATATATATATATATATATATATATATATATATATCTATATATATTTGCCTTAGGGTTTTATATTGCAAATAAAGCAATATAAAGTGTGGTGAAAAAACAGGTTTGTCTAGATTTCTATTTGTAGATGCACATTGAAGGAATGTGTATATACATGTATTAACAACTAAAAATAACTCAGTATCCTGGTGGATATATTAATGAATGTGATGGTTCTTACTCTGGTGTACCTGCTGTTCTTGGAGAGCATGTTTAAGGTCTGTATTGAGGCCAAGGTGTACTTTAAAGTTTTAAAATGTCCCCAGGATGTCACGACTGAAACAGAAAGAGGTATTGAAAAGTAATCTAAACAACAAGAAGAACACATGAGGTAATGTAACTGCTACCCTTACCAAGCTGCTCCGAGTTACCAGGGGATATATGCTCACTTGTTTAGGTTTTAAATGAAGTTCAGCTGATGGTCGTTTCTATTTATACAGTAACAAGGTGCAGAGACGATAACTTTTCTAGGACAGTCAGTCCTCGTCACACACAGACAGTATTGAATTTCTGTGCTGTGTCCTTGTATTACTGAGGATACATATAACAGGTGTGCACATTTATTAAAACCATTGAAACCCCATATTCAGAGTTACAGACATTTTAGACTTACAAACAACTTCCATTCCCAAGGAGTTCATAACTCTGAGGTTCTACTGTACTAAAAAAAAAAAAAAAAAGGTAATATATTCAATAACAAACATTTTGGCAAAAAGTATTTCTCAAAATCTTCTTCCTGTCTAAAAACGTCTACCTGAGTTCACCAGTAGTTTGGGGTGTCTATGCTAGTGGAGGTTTATAATTCACTGCAACATCAGCCATGGAAGCTTTCCAAAAAATAATCTATTTTAATATTCAGTAAAGCCACAATTTAGTATTACAGAAACTTTAACCCATTAGACATCCCAGTTGACCCCATGTTTGGAAAACAAAGATTGAAACACCTGCACGTACACAAAGGAATGATCACTGATTGCAGAGGCATCACAAACCACTGCAGTCAACTTCTTACCCTACCAATCAAAAAGCTACTTCAGATATAGCAGATGTAATTATTGGTTAACAACGTCCAGGACATCTGTTGTAAAACAATCAATAATATATTATAAAGGATGGTGTACACATTAACATGTAAGAATGAATGAATGAAAAATACAGTGGATACTCCTAGATTCATTACAATATTGATAGTATTATGTGTAATATATATATATATATATATATATATATATATATATACATATATATACACACACACACACACACACACACACACACACACACACACACATATAATATATATATATATATATATATATATCTATATATAATATATATATATATATATTATATATAGATATATATCCTAAGGCTCTGCGGCAGGACCAGTGGACTAAACACTAGAGGGCATTAGGGTATGGGTTTGGCTCAGGTACCAGTTCGTGATTAAGGAAATTGATTGGTATCGTGTGTTGTAGAACTGGTTAACGGCTTATAGTTTAGGATTTATTTAAAAGTTTAGTTAATACTTCAAAATTTATGTTAGGTTTTTGTTTTGTTTGTGTTCTTAAAGGACCAGTGGGACAACTGTGTGTGTGTACGTGCGTGCGTGTGTATACAGTGTATGTATTCACCCCCCTTGGACTTTTCCACATTTTATTGTGTTACAACATGGAATCAAAATTGATTTAATTAGGAGTTTTTGCCTTAATTACAAATACAAAACAAAAATTAATTGATTGCATAAGTATTCACCTCCTTGAGTCAATATTTGGTAGAGGCACCTTTGGCAGCAATTACAGCCATGAGTCTTTTTGGATAAGTATCTACCAGCTTTGCACATCTGGACACTGCAATTTTTGTCCATTCTTCTTTACAAAATTGCTCAAGCTCTGTCAAGTTGGATGGAGACCTTTGGTGAGACCTTTTTCAACTCTTTCCACACATTCTCAATTGGATTGAGGTCCAGGCTTTGACTGGGCCACTCAAGGACATTGATCTTTTTATTTTTAAGCCATTCCAGTGTGGCTTTGGCTGTATGTTTGGGGTCATTGTCCTGCTGGAAGATGAATCTTCTCCCAAGTCCCAGGTCTCTTGCAGACTTCAGCAGGTTTTCCTCCAGGATTTCTCTGTACTTTGCTGCATCCATTTTGCCCTCTATCTTCACGAGCTTTCCAGGCCCTGACGCAGAGAAGCATCCCCATAGCATGATGCTGCCACCACCATGCTTCAAGGTAGAGATGGTGTTCTCAGGATGATGTGCGCTGTTAGGCTTGCGCCAAAAATAGCGCTTAGTGTTGAGGCCAAAAAGATCTATTTTGGTCTCATCAAACCATAGAATCTTCTTCCACTTGGTCTCAGAGTTTCCCACATGCCTCTCTGGCAAACTCTAGCTGAGATTTGATTTGAGTTTTTTCAACAATGGCTTTCTTTTTGCCACTCTCCCATAAAGGCCAGTTTTATGAAGCATCCGGGCTATTGTTGCCATATGCATTGTCTCCCAGTTCAGCCGAGGAAGACTGTAACTCCTTTAGAGTTGCCATAGGCCTCTTGGTGGCCTCCCTAACTAGTGCCCTTCTCGCCCGGATACTCAATTTTTGAGGATGGCCTGTTCTAGACAGATTCTAGTGCCCTATTCCCAGGTTCACAGTTGTGCCATATTCTCTCCATTTCTTAATAATGGACTTTACTGTGCTCTGTGGGATATTCAATGCCTTAGAAATGTTCTTATATCCTACCGCTGATTGGTGCTTTTGAAGAACCTTATTCCAGATTTGCTTTGAATGTTCCTTCGTCTTCATGATGTAGTTTTTGTTAGGAAATGTACTAACCAACTGTGGGACCTCCCAGAGACAGCTGTATTTAACCTGAAATCTTGTGAAACACCTTAATTGCACACAGGTGGACTCCATTCAACTAATTATGTGACTTCTAAAGACAATTGGTTGCACCAGAGCTTATTTAGGTGTGTCATAGCAAAGGGGGTGAATACTGATGCAATCAATTATTTTCTGTTTTATATTTGTAATTAATTTAGAACAATTTGTAGATTTAATTTTTCATTTTGACATGATGGACTTTTTTTGTGTTGATCAGTGGCAAAAAAATCCTAATTAAATCCATTTTGATTCCATGTTGTAACAGAATAAAATGTGGAAAAGTCCAAGGGGGTGAATACTTTTGAGAGCCACTGTGTGTATATATATATATATATATATATATATATATATATATATATATATATATATATATATATATATATATATATATATATATATATATATATATATATATAAATTAAAAGAAATACTACTTTATCAATGTCTTCTTATTGTCAGTGTAATGTCTGCCTGGTATGCAGTATGCAATCTCATGAGAACATTGTTTGCCTCTGTACTGCAGGGTTGCTTATTTGATCTCTATTTTCTCCACAGAGATAATTAAATTAGAAGCAAGTAACCCCTATGGACACTTAATATGAATTGAGTTACTACTACCCTTTAACAAACTGGTCCAATTTTAACTGCAGACATGAATTGCACTGTGAAGACATGTAATGTTCTCTACTATTTTAACTCAAGTGTATTTCTCAATATCTATTTTAATAGCATAAAGAAACATCCTTAATTTTAATATACAGTGATCTGTTTTATACTATATACATATATTCCCGGAGGTCTGGGACCTTAACTCAATTAAATTAAACATTCCCTACATTATATCCATGCTAACAATGTTAAAACTGGCATTGTTTCAATCTGATGTATTCTGAATCTGGACATTCCTTTTGTCACTTGGAAGATTAATGAATACAGACTAACAGCTGCATATTTGGCACCTGATTTAAACAGAAGACCTGTATTCTTCCATTACACCAGGCAGGCCCTGAGAAATCATGTTGCGATAACATGAACTGATAAAAGCTATTACATTTGAACTGCATTGGAATGTAGTCCAGGATATAGAGAACCAAAAATGAAATCCTATTTTGCTAATGTGGTTTTTCTTCATGGGGGTAAACGGAGACATACACACTGCTACACACATGCATACAATCCTGTACTTCATTTATCTGGGTTAATACTTTTTTTTTTTTGGTCTTAGACACCAGGTGTCACTAAAGTATACTGTATGTGTGCCAAAGATAACATCCCAAGATTTGAAAGGCTTTGTTTCGATTACAGCAGGGTATTGCAAGAATGAAACTGGTGTGCTGGCGTTCCCTTGCCTTATTAGTACAAAGTACTGGTCCTTTTCAGTGTTCCTCTATAGTTTTTAATAATCAAGTATTGTATTTTCACTTTGACTGGAGAAGGCCATGTATTCTGGCACCACACTACAGTAAATTATCCATTTAGGAAATTTGCAGAATTTATGCAGCAGGAATTTGGAGCAAAGCATTGTTTGTGCAACTCAGTTATATAATGGTAAGAATGAAAAATACAGTGGATACTCCTAGTTTCATTAAAATATTGACAGTTTTGTAAATGTGTATATATATATATATATATATATATATATATATATATATATATATATATATATATATATATATATATATATATATATATATATGTGTGTCTTCTTTGTCTGTCTTCCTTTGTTAATTGCCTTTTTCTCACCATTATGACAGCAATATACTACTTCCTGCAGTAAAATACTGTCCAAATAATCCTTAAGAGGGTGTAGTAACATTGTCTGTTCTGTTTTATACAGACAGAGGGTTTGTAAGTAATCAACAAAAGTTGGGACATCTGTAGGAATTGTTAGCATCAACTTTCAAGGCTTAATTTACTTCCATTGCTGCAGAACAGCTGTAAGTTGTTAACCCATTACTAGTTCCCTGAAAAAGGCCTTTTTGTATAACTCTGAACTGTACATTATTTTTCAGTTTTTGGTAACCTAAACTTTTTTTTTTAACCTCTGGCAGTTTACCGCTTACCTTTGTACCATTTCAGGTTATTCACAGGACTTGAACAGCTTAAATTTCAATAAAAACTGGAAAAATGGAGGTGTTCTAAAACTTTTGACTGGTAGAGTGTGTGTGTGTGTGTGTGTGTGTGTGTGTGTGTGTGTGTGTGTGTGTGTGTGTGTGTGTGTGTGTATATATATATATATATATATATATATATATATATATATATAGTGTTGTAAGTATTACAGTATTTTCCCTAGTAGGTATTCTTATGCTTTAATCCTCCCACTCGTAGACCTCCATTCATGCACACAAACACTCTTTAACAAATGCACATTCACTTACATACGCAGTATGTTAACAGAGATGTACTGTCTGTTATTTTGAAGACATGGTTAAAACTGCAAACGGGCTGTAACCTCTGAATAACCTTTCATGCATAGAAATGACAAGCAGCAAGCTTTCATTTTCTAAGAGTTGGCTACATTGGCTTTTGACAAACATAATCTGATTCCATGTAATGACTGAAATAAATAAATAAAAGAACAAGTAAACAGACAAACAATGGATCATGAAAATAAAATAGAATTAATCCCACTGATGTTCCAGTTGCTCTGTGAAAGCTCACAAAGTGCTCCAGGAGAACAGAAACGCAAGCAGAATGATCCTAGTGTCTGGCTGAACAGAATTAGTTTGATCATTTCTTAAGCTCACAATAAAGGGATGTATTCCTGCTGGCTTGTCATTGTTAGAACATTATCAGTCCCAATGTTTTTATGATTCTTCTGGTATCTTTTTTTTCTGCAACAAACAAAGACTTTATTATACAGTATGTGTGCCAAGAACATGAATAACATTTTGTAAGTAAAAAACAAAACATTCTGTCTTTGGTAAGGAAGAAGCAAATTAAAAACACACCAGGGTGCAGTTTGTCTGCAGAAACTGTCCCTTCATCCTGTGGAGAGATTGTGAAGCATCAGTTTTAATCATTCGACTTCCTTCACCCTTTCTTTTATGGTTAAGGAGAAAGGGTTGTTTTATTAAATTGGTTTCTAGATTTAGCATCCCATTCATGTAATTTATGCTATAATAATTTAATACTTGTTGTTCACTTTAAGCCTAACGCTGAATCCCCATGCCCATGTGTAAGACATAAGCTAGGTCATACGAGTATTCCCAGTAAACACATACAAATGATAGAATATTATCTTTGAAACACCATATTCTGAATTTATATGTAATTGTATAACGATTTCTGTTTTTTTTTTTTTTTTTTTCACAGATTATTCAACACATTGCTGCCTGTCCTTGAGCAAGATAGTAACTGTTGGTACCAAATAGAAATGTACTTTTTTTTTGTTTTATGCAAGGGAAGAAGCAAAATGTATCTTGAATAAGAAAATGTTACATAACAGTCTATTCCTGTAGAACTATTTTGGATACACTTTAAAAAACATTTTAAAAAGTGCATGCTTGTCAGGATGGAATGCCACACATTTTGTTGTAAGCACACGAAATAAATGGTGTAACTGCAGTGTGGTTATTGAACCTGTATTCTGATATGTATGCAACATTTTAATAGCTGTCAGTTCCTTCATTACATGTAGCAAATTATAAAATATGCATTTTTTGGCAATTTTCTCAATTTTATATTTTTTAATTTTTTATAGGTTGTTTTAGTTCCAAAGAGAAAACCGTCTGAATTCAACAAAAAAGCAGGATATCAGGAGCCCTTTAAATGCTGAATTACAGAACAGGGGGCTGCTCTATCCCATATGTCAAACATGTGAGACATAAACTAATGACAGATGGCAAAGCTCTCATGCTCGTCTTGGCTAACAGAGCTGACTTATTGCACACAATCTCTAGGTGAGAAATGATCCTGACACTAGCTTCTCATTAGTCCTTTGAATGGGCTTTTAGAGCATGTCTACAAATGTATAATAAAGAGATTATGAAAAACTGGGTTTAATTTAAAAAGCCATGGTAATGATTATTTCAAAACATGTCAAAAAGAAAAAAAAAAAGCATTTGATAAATAAAGGAAATCTCTACCATGATGGATAAAGAATATCAGACCAAAACACACTAGATATATTGATTACGCATCTGTTAAAGATGATGATCTACAATCAGAGCCAAGATAAAAAAAAAATAGACAAAACTGGACTCCTGCCTTCCTCACAGCAATGGTTTAAAACATATTTTAAACAGAGCTATTAAACAACAGCATGAGCCCATAGTCATTACAGGATGAAGACGTTTGAAGTAGAAAAACACATTTAAAAAAACATGTTCATGCAATTGACATCTTAAACATTAATTTATAGTAAACTTTTTTTTGGTTGTAATAATTGGCTTGGTGGTGCAGTTGTTAAAGGAAAGGGCTTGGTACTGGGAGGTCCCCAATTCAATTCCCCACTGACTCACTGTGTGTGACCCTGAACAAGTCACTTAACATTTTTGTGCTCCATCCATCGGATGAGACGTAAAACCGAGGTCCTATTGTAAGTGACTCTGCAGCAATTATTGATGCACTGTTCACCCCCTAGTCTCTGTGAGTCACATTGGATAAAAGCATATGTTATCTATTTTCAAAACTCTCCTGCTCATCTACAATGCCCTTTATCACACAGGTCCCGAGTACCTCCTCAACTTGCTGACCCACTATGTCCCTGACCGCAAGCTGAGGTGCTCCGACCCTGGCCTGCTTGTTATCCCCAAGCAAAAGTGCACCACACTTAGAGAACGTTCGTTTAGCTTCATGGCTCCGACTCTTTGGAACTCTCTCCCAGCCTTGGTGAGTGGTGCTCCCACCATCGCTTGCTTTAAATCAGCTCTCAAGACCCACCTGTTTTCTTTTGCTTTCCATGCTCTTTAAGCCTGATATCTACTATTAGCTGCTGTGTTACAGATACTATTTCATGTATTATGCAATTTCCACTGCATTTAATATATTATGCCCTTTTTTTTTACTGTATGTCATGTATTATGCATTTCTCTGTATTTAAAGTATTATGGATTTTCTTGTAAAGCACTTTGTGATGAAGGTCCACGATGAAAGGCGCTATATGAAATAAAGATTGATTGAAACGACTAATTAATAATAGTATTAAACAAAGTAAACTACCTTTTGAAAACTCATGAGATATTTAAATGAATTGAATAAACTGTTGTTTTTTTTAAAAAATTATTACTTGACTGTTTCTTAAGATTCTAGAATCAAACAAATGATCAGAACAGACTGCTTAATCTGATAATGATTTGTGAATATGGCCCTGTAAGACAATGTATTTAAATACTGTATTATAAAGCCAGTTGCTATTAATTGAATAAAACACTCCCTAGACTATAGAAAGTTAACAGACAGTGTAATGTGTACAGTTTTAACTGAAGTTTATAATTGGGCCACTGTAAATAATAAAGGAAGTAGAGCTGTATGCTTTGCCATCATTTCGTAGGTCTTACACTTTCCTATATGAAGCATGCACACATTACGGTAAAGTTGAATTTGATTATTTTTATAGGATTGTTCTTTTTTTTCACGATTTGTAAATGTAATCCTTGCTCCTGGTTGATACTTTAATGTTACAACTTCAAGAGGTTGCATTAAAAGCACAGTGGTCAACTATGAAAACATGGCAGCTAATAGAAAGAAGGGGGGTAATGGTAAGGCAAGCCCATGTGTGACCCTTCCAGGAGTGAAGAGTTCTCTTAAAGGGAATCAATGGAAAATGTTTAGACTGTTCAGGGTTTTTTTTCCCTTTAATTAAGTTATTTAGTTTGATCTAAAATAAATATGTTACATTTCTGAGATATGTCTACTAAAGTTACAATGCCCAGTGCAAACCTAGTCTTGTGAATCTCATTAACCTTTTGCTCTCAATTCCACATTGTCAATTCTCCCAGCCCTACACATGACTAAAAGTATGATTTCTTTAGGGAAACCCTTTATGCGTTTCAGAAGGTCCAGAAGCATGGTTTGTGCATCATGCGTTACACCGCTGTATGTTTTATTGATTGCAGTAATTCTTAATATCTATTATTTTAAACCAGTTATCATTTTTCTATCAAAGGAAAAAACACATTTTAAATGTGTTAATATATTTCATATTTTAATCAAAATGCATTAATAGTAATAATTGATTCCAAGTTATCTTTGTCTGATAGTGGTTTGTCAGTTTAATTTCCTGTGGCATGGCCTTTTTTCTAATGACTATTATTACAAAAAAGTGTGAGTATGTAAAGCATATGGTTCCAGACTCCTGTTTTTTTGTTTCTGCTTCATTAAAAATGTGAGTAATATTCCAGTAAAACCTGTTCATTCCAGTAAATATGTCAATTATATTTATCAGTTTTACTACATTAAAACTGATTCATGTCAGATTGATTTTGAATAAAAGTTTTGCTTCTATTCTGGATTTCTGCTTTTTGTACTTTTAATTTTTTTTTTTTTTTTTGAGCTGGATTTTATTTTGAATTTGCTTATTGATTTTTACAAAAGGTAACAAGTATACAGAATATAAACACAAATACATGCATGTACATAATAAACAAATATTTGAATATAGACAGGAAAAGGAAGACAAGAAAGAAACAGTAGAAACAAGAGTAAAAGGCAGAAGGGAAGTTAGAAAGAAAGTGATCGAAAAAAGTCGTGAGTCATCAAGGTCATTTAGATAGTGGATTTAAGCTGCAGTCTGTCAAAATAATTTAAAAAGGGCTGCCAGGCAGCGTAAAACATTTCAGTGGAGCCACTTAGCATAAATCTGATTTTCTCCAGGTAAAGAAAATTCATTACATCTCTTACACAATGAATAAAATTGGGTGGGGCAGATTGCTTCCAATGTAATAAAATCAGGCATCTTGCCAGCAAAGTGGAGAAGGCCAGGGTGCCTAACTGTATATAGGGCAGGATTACATGATACTCGCTACAAACCCAAAAGGTCGTGTTTTTTAAAAAAAAACAGTGCTGTGGTCTTCAACTCCAGATAAACAGTTCAAGGGAAAGAAAACCAACCGTTCCAAACCAAGGCAATTAGGAAAAGAACAACATACTGTAGCGATCTTGATTAATGCAGGCAGATGGATCACACAGAGCGAGGAAATCCACACACATGCGGAGGGCAAGCACAAACCCTTGATCTGTCACACTAAAGCATAGCGCCGATACTGCTATACAAAAGAGCCGGCTTCTTTGCAAGGAGCGTATATCGGGCTTATGTCTTTGTGTGTGATTACGTCACCTACCAGCTTTACTGCTGCTTTCCCCCGTGCACGCTTCACTCCCCCCTGCCAGCCTCAAGTCCGCCTCGGACTTGCTCACCAAGCTACAGTCCGACGAGTATGTGCCGGGGTTCCTGTGTCCACTTCTGACACCAATGTAACGATTTCGGTTCATGCAGGCAGGCACATCACACAGGGTGAGGCAATCCTCACACAGGCGGAGGGCAGGCGCGAACTCAGGACCTCTTGAACTAAAGCACAGAGCCGGCTTTTGTACAGCGGTATCGGTAAACATCAGTAACATAACAGTTAACACAATTACAAAGTTCATATCAAAGGACACAGGCTAAACTCCTCACCATAAGAGGACAGTTAAAATCAGAAAACACATTTTGAACAAGCATGAGAACATAATCATCAGTTATCAATAAACAATTAACACATTTTCTTCAATAGCAGCAACAGTATCTAATCTCACAAATCAATGGCTTTAAACCTAAATGTCATATTAAGGGACAATAATTCAGTTCCTCATTGACTCCAAGTGGTTCCAATGTTTGCAATGCCAGTATCCAATATGCCTCTCTTTGCAATAGAAGCTTTACAAAACTTCCACCACGAGCAGGTACATTAACATTCTCCAGACCAACAAAACGCGGATTGGAAAAGATCCATGTCCTGCTGTTTTGAGTGTTTAGCAATAGAATAGTCTTGATTATTATTTCTAATGGCTGCTTTGTGTTCAGCACTATGTAACTTTAAAGCTCTTTTTCTCTGACCAATGTGTACCAGCCCACAATGGACTTGACCTTATATATACAGTGCCTATAGAAAGTCTACACACCCTTTCAAAATGTTCACATTTTGTTGTCTTATAGCCTGGAATTAAAATACTTTTTTTTTCATTTATCTGCACATCCTACCCCACAACTTCCAAGTGAAAAGAATATTCTAGAAATTTGTAGAAAATTAATTAAAAATAAAAACCGAAATAGCTTGGCTGGATAAGTGTCCACCCACCTTGTAATAGCAATCCAAAATTATCTCAGGTGTAACCAGTCACCTTCAAAATCACACACCAAGTTAAGTGGCCTCCACCTATGTTAAACTGTAGTGAATCACATGATTTCAGGATAAATTCAGCAGTTCCTGTAGCTTCCCTCTGCTGGATAGTGCATTTCAAAGGAAAGACTCAACCATGAGCACCAAGGTGCTTTCAAAAGAACTCCGGGACAAAGTTGTTGAAAGGTATAGATCAGGGGATGAGTATAAAAAAAAAAATCAAAGGCCTTGAATATCCTTTGGAGCATGGTCAAGACGATTATTAAGAAGTGGAAGGTGTATGGCACCACCAAGACCCTGCCTAGATCAGGACGTCCCTCCAAACTGGGTGACCGAGCAACAAGGCGACTGATCAGAGAGCCTACCAAGAGGCCAATGGCAACTTTGCAAGAGCTACAGGCTTTTATGGCCAAGACTTGTTAAAGTGTGCTTCTGACAACAAAATCAAAAGCACTCCATAAATCTGGCCTGTATGGTAGGGTGGCAAGAAGGAAGCCATTACTCAAGACAGCCCACCTTGAATCCTGTTTGAAGTATGCAAAAAAACATTCAGGAGATTCTGTAGCCATGTGGCAAAAAGTTTTGTGGTCTGACGAAACTAAAATGGAACTTTTTGGCCTAAATGTAAAGCATTATGTTTGGTGCAAACCCAACACAGCACATCATCCAAAGAACACCATCCCTACTGTGAAGCATGGTGGTGGCAGCATCATGTTATGGGGATGTTTTTCATCGGCAGGGACTGGAGCACTTGTCAGGATAGAAGGGAAAATAAATGGAGCAAAGTACAGAGAAGTCCTTGAGGAAAAGCTGCTGCCCTCTGCAAGAAAGCTGAAACTGGGATGGAAGTTCACCTTTCAGCATGACAATGACCCAAAGCAAACAGCCAAAGCTACACTGGAGTGGCTAAGGAACAAAAAGGTAAATGTCCTTGAGTGGCCCAGTCAGAGCCCCGACCTAAATCCAATCTAAAACTTGTGGCATGACTTGAAGATTGCTGTCCATCAGTGCTCCCCAAGGAACTTGACAGAGCGTGAACAGTTTTGTAAAGAAGAATGGTCAAATATTGCAAAATCTAGGTGTGCAAAGTTGGTAGAGACCTATCCCAACAGACTCACAGCTGTAATTGATGCCAAAGGTGCTTTCACCAAGTATTAACTCAGGGAGATGGAGACTTATCCAATCATGATCTTTCAGTTTTGTATTTTTAATATATAATTTTTTTCTCAATAAAAACTTTTTTCCTCTTGACAGTGTGGAGTATGGTGTGTAGATAAGTGGAAAAAAATCCTCATTTAAATGCATGAAACTCTGAGGCACTGACACAACAAAATGTGAAAAAAAAATTCAAAAAAGGAATCTAAACAACAAGAAGAACACATGAGGTAACATAACTGCTACCCTTACCGAGCTGCTCCGAGTTGCCAAGGGATATTTTCTCACTTGTTTAGTTTTTAAATAAAGTTCAGCTGATGGTCATTTCTATTTATACAGAAACAAGCTGCAGAGACAATAGCTTTTCTAGGACAGCCAGTCCTCGTCACACACAGACTTTATTTAGAACATGTTTCAAAGACACTATACAGCTGCACTGATGATATTAACTTGCCGTCTAATAGAAGACAATCATAGAAAGCTCTTGAAGGTAAAGAAACTTGACAGAGAGATAAGGGGCCAGATTAATCATTTCAAAGATGCTGGGCTCAGAAAATGGGGTGAATTGCAATTTGTACACATCTTTCTCATGGGACCTATTTTAGCATAAATGTATTGTTTCAGCCAATCAGAACTCAGGTAGAGCAATCATTTTCTCAGTGGTAGATGATGTGCTGTGGTAGATATTTAGTTTCAAGCACCCTGCAGTAGTTCAACACCTTGTCTTATGGCTCACAAGACTTAATGGTTTCTCTGGAATATTTTCCATTATTGCTGTTACTTGGGATGATATGAATGATGAACGTTAGGCAACCCTTGAGTGACAATCTGCATTCCATTTATTTCCCTTAAAGTATACGTAGCTACTAATACCATTAAACATGGCAGTGTTTTAACCCCTTCTTTATCTTTACATGATTTTATAGCAGTCGTTCTGCATGATTTCTCATGGCTCCAGGTGGTCACCAGGGTTGGAAGGTCATGTGACGAAATCACACAGGCCTGCAAACAAGATGGCAACCAGATAGACTGAGCAACGGAGAAAAACAGCAAGAATGTCAATTTTAAAGCAACGTATTCATAACCTGAGGTTTACTGGCAGACACTGTAGCTTGGAATTTTGAAAGGCTGGTTGTATTATACATGTTGGATCCTAGACTGACAACATTTTAAAACTCAAAACAACTGTGCCATTTTTAAAAAAAAAAATTTAAAGTGTAGATTTTTTTTTTGTAAATAAATTTTATAAATTCTAAGGTTTCTAATTTTTTTATATATTGTCTTAAATTATTAACATTCTACAGTCTTTACAGGGAGTGTTAACCAATTCTTTATCAACTCAGTCAATTATTACATTTATCACATTCCAACTGGTTCCAGTTTGATTTATCAAAAACAATTAAATAGATCAACCACTGCATCATGGTACTTTTGCTGTTGGTCATATTGTCTGATCAAAGCTAGACTGCTGGAGTTAGTTTTAACAACTAAACATGAAAAGATCAGGTAGCCGAAGTAATAAGCTTTCAAATACCTGCAAGAAAAGAACTACAACTTCTCTAACAGAAGAAAGCATGGGGAGCTCTGATTGTTCAAGTGCTAATTAACACTCTTCTAAATCATAATGTTGGAAAAGGTTGAAAGGCAGACTGCACAACATGTGGGTGCCTAATGCTATAGTATAAAAAAGATACAATTTTGGTCAAATACTTCTGTACAGTAAATAGATTTTACTGTGTAATAAATATTCCTGGAACACAAATTTGAATGGGTGTTTTTATTAATTGTTAGGATGGCAACATGTAAATAATCATTTATATCACAGAACACTGGACACTGCAAACATTACACGTAATGATAAAATACCATATCCACATGGAGAATGACAGGTCAGATTAAAGGATGTGGGGGCCATTCACTAGCCCATAGACTGTGATACAGTGCTTCTTCTAATTGCTTATAAAAAGAAAACATATCAAACAGAAAAACAACCTTAACATGCTTCACAATCAAAATTCTCTCTCGGCCCCTGTGGTTCTTTTTGGACTGTAGTTGTAGGAGGCTGATTTAGAAGCAGCAATTACTTTGTAAACAGATCCACTGTAGTTGATTTTGCAGGACAGCAAAGCACACACAGTTGGTGTTTGTTATTTTCATCACACAACAAATCTAAAGGCTTAGTTTGGTACTTCACATTGCCCATGTCATCAAAGGATGAGATATGGCACCTATTTATAACAAGAAAAAAGTCCAGCATAATTATTTTTTTTAAAAGGCAAAATAGACAACAACATGGTATTGCAATGTCATTCATTACACTGCACATACGTCACATATTCTGGCTGGCGTAATAAAGAAAACGTTAAAACAAGCTTTGCATTAAGCCTTTTCTTAACTGAAAGGATATCAAAGTTTTACAGAACAATAATACACAGCGAGCGGCAAGTACACCTCATGAAGAATTGCGGCGACTATTTTTCTCAGGAACTAAATCGTAAAGAAAACAATATTACAACATCCTATCGTCAGTGATAACTCAGCGAGCCATTAATATTAATAACCGCGTGGCTTCCAATACGGAATGCTTTATCTACAGTTATTGCACAGGTATAATTTCTTACCAAAAAGATCAAATACCTAGCTTTTATTTAAAAATAAATATATAAATAAAGTATCGTGAGCGGTGTATTTCAGAAAACTGAGTGAAAACCGTAAATATTTATTTTTATTCTAATAAAGTATAACTAAGAAAAAACATACAAACTCCAAAATGGATAAGGTGCAAAGTACAACATGAAATCATTATAAGAAAAAACATTTCTACTTACGAAACGTTTGCCTGTTTGTTCTGGGTTAAATGAAAAATATTTGAGGAGCACATTAAGTAAGTGTGCTAGTGCTTCCTTTGAATTAAATGTTTCCTTGCCAGTGTTTGCAAATTTTGTTTCTCCAGCTTTGGTAAAGAAATTCCACACAATGGTTTACTTGGATGCCACCTTAACAACAACATCAACAACAACAGTGGAATATGGCCAATAGATGTTGCATAGAATCCTACATTTAACATTAATAACTGACATGAAGCATATTTAACATGAATAACTGTATTCAAACTGAGATGGAGGCAGAGAAAAACTTTGCTAACTATACGATATGAACTTCAAAAGTTCTCTATTTATGTTATTTATTTACATATGCTGTATGCTATATCAGCTATATATATATATATATATATACAGTGCTATATATATATATATATATATATATATATATATATATATATATATATATATATATATATATATAGACTCATTAGACATAAGACATAAGATATAAGGCAGTTTACAAATGAGAGGAGGCCATTCGGCCCATCTTGCTCATTTGGTCATTAGTAGCTTATTGATCCCAGAATCTTGTCAAGCAGCTTCTTGAAGGATCCCAAGGTGTCAGCTTCAACAACATTACTGGGGAGTTGGTTCTAGATTCCCACAATTCTCTGTCTAAAAAAGTGCATCCTATTTTCTGTTCTGAATAAGCCTTTATCTAATCTTCATTTGTAACCCCTGGTCCTTGTTTCATTTTTCAGGTAGAAAAAGTTCCCTGGGTCAACATTGTCAATACCTTTCAGAATTTTGAACGCGTAATATCGCCGTGTAGTCTTCTTTATTCAAGGCTAAATAAATTTAATTTGTTTAGCTTGTCTGCATATAACATACCTTTTAAACCTGGGATAATTCTGGTCACTCTTCTGTGCACTCTTTCTAGAGCAGCAATATCGTTTTTGTAGCGAGTTGTCCATAACTGAACACAATATTCTAGATGAGGTCTTACTAATGCACTGTAGTATTAACAATACTTCCCTTGATTTAAATTCAACACTTTTCACTATACAGTATATCTGAGCATTTTGTTAGCCTTTTTAGTAGCTTCCCCACATTGTCTAGATGAAGACATTTCTGAGTCAATATAAACTCCTAGATCTTTTTCATTGGTTCCTTTTCAGGATCTTCTATATGGTATTTATAATGCACATTTTTATTGCCTACTTGTAGTACCTTACATTTTTCTCTATTAAATGTCATTTGCCATGTGTCTGCCCAGTTCTGAATGCTGTCTAAATCATTTTGAATGGCCTTTGCTGCTGTAACAGTGTTTGCCACTCCTCCTATTTATCTCTTCTGCAAATTTACTAAATTCTTACTATAACAGAATCTAAGTCATCAATGTAGATTAGGAATAGCAGAGGACCTGATATTGATCCTTGTGGGAGGCTTCTCCTCTAATCAGTACTTTCTGTTTTCTACATGTTAACCACTCCCTAATCCATCCTACTGCATCGAGTTTGAGAATGAATCTTTTATGCAGCACTTTGTCAAAAAGCTTTCTGGAAATAAAAATAACCATGTCATATGCTTTGCAATTATCCATTGTTGATGTTGCACCCTCAAAAAAATCAAGCAGGATAGTTAAACACTATCTCCCTTTCCTAAAACTATGTTGACTTCCTCCCAGGATACTGTTGCCATATAGGAGGGCTATAGTGGAAAATGAAATGTCCCTCGGGAAGACTATTGTTACCGCCAGTATCAATAGTCTTCCCTCAGATCAACAGTGTTCTACTATAGCCCTCCTCTCCAGTCCATATTTACTATATAGTGTTTTTATTACTGTATCTTATGTGTATTAAGTTTCTTGTAATACTTCTGACAGTCCTGTTTGTTTCATTGCCCAAATGAATGTTTCATTCATGCAAAATGAATGTAATGACCTCCTTTAAGAGTAGAAGAATCTTGGCTATTATTAACAGATCTTGGGATGAGATAGATATGCAGAATCTCTTCCTTGTGCTAAAACCAGCTATATGTTGGATCTTCTTATGGCCTGGTCCTGTCATCCCTGGTCATAATAACCTTGAGTATTATAACTTGCTGTAAAGTGATCCATAAATCACCCAGACAGTCCTATAAGTTGTGAGTATAATAAGCATTGAGGCAGAGAAATACTCATTATCAGCTGACATAACTGTAAATCGCCTTTTTGAAGCATTGCTAAAGGTTTAACAGAGAATAAATAGTTACCTTGATAGGTTGTAATGCAGTGTGCATTATTGCAGCTCAGCGTAATGTCTCTATGATTGGAAATGCTCAGTATTGCAGCACGATGGATGGTGTGAACACTCTTTCCTCATGGTGTTAAGTGATTTTATGTACAGCCATTACTTAGGGGATAATTGACCCCCAAATGTGCTTAATTCATTTTATTTTTAAGGAGAAGGTACATTTGACCGTGGATTAATTGAACCATATTAGGAAGTGGTTTCAATTTTTTTTTGATTGCGATAAAATTTAATTTCTAATTGAAACTCACAAGGATATAATAACTTTTTTTTATTACTGTATTCCCCTGTGAGTTTTCCGACCATGAAGTAGATCATCAAAGCGATACTTTATAATATTTCAATTTCTTAAGGATTAATATCTCCTTTCAGCCACTAAAAAAGCAACATTTCTGAGTCTAGTGGTTTGAAAAATTAACACTAAGGTATACGTGTGACTTCTGTGATTTTCTATAGAGATGTTACATTTACTAACTCACAATTACCACAGGCTTTGTATAGAGATTTTACATTTACTAACTCACAGGTTTTGTAGATGGATTTTACATTTACTAACTCACAGGTTTTATAGATGGATTTTACATTTTCTAACTCACAGTTGCCATAGTTTCAAAGAGCAGTTCAGAAGTCAGACATTAATTAATAAATCTGGTAAATACAGTAATGATCTAAGCCAGTAGTTGGCAACCTTTCCCTACTTGCGGGCCGAATGAACACCGCTCAGCCCGGAGTGTATCATTTATTGTGGTGCTGATCTGCCCGAAAGAAGGGATTGCACATAACATAACCATGCAACATCTGACACAAATGCAGCAGTTGAACTTACAAATATTGTTCAGTTGAAGTACACAGAGGGTGAGAGACAAAAGCGATAGATACACACAGACATACATAATACATACATATATGTGTTCACTAAGCAGTCTGATGTTCACTACAATCAATGTGAGCACTGTGGTTGCATGTTGCTCACAAGAGTGTTGACAACAACATTCTTATTATTCACAGCTACCCTGAAAGCCTGATGCAAGTGATCATCAGTCAGTCTTGGCTAGAATTTAGACTTATTTCCATTCTTGAGAAAGTCTGTTTGGCAGATGTAAGTGCTCCCCTAAACTGTTATCATGCCAGCAGCAAAGCTCCTTAATTGTGACTATATTGTGCCCTGGAGACTTGAATGAAAGGTGATCAGGTCACTTACTTTGTAAGTCTTTGAGAGTCAACTGCGAACAGGTCTTTCACATACCCATAGAAGTCCTTAAGCCGTTCCTGGAATTCCCCCAGCAATTGTTTTAAGGTCTCTATGAACTTGCCCTGTGGGAAGTCCAATCGATTCCCTCATCACTCAAAACACATTTGCAACTAGGTGTGAAAAGTTTCTTTCACTGACATGTTAGATAAAAATCTTTAGTTTTGTCTCGAATGCTTTCACGTCAACAAAGATTTCAGGCACTAGCTTTCCCTTTCCCTGAAGTCTCATGTTTGCATCATTCAAATGTTTCATTATGTCTGTTAAAAATGCTAAATCACAAATCCACGCAGGATCAGAGTTCCACTTTCTACTTTTCCTTTTCTGTGAGAAAAATAGCAATCTCAGAAGAATCGTTTGAGAACCTTACCCCAAGTGAACCACCTCACCTCCGTGCGATACACGAGATCTCCATATTCTGCTTCTAACGAAAGACTATAACTCACCTTGATACAGAGACTACCTAGAGCCACTTGTGATAGCTCTCATCACTGTGATATTTCTGTGAAGGAGCCACCCTCTGCCATGTCGCTGTCGAAGCCATCGAAGAAAAGAAAAGTTGATAGCAAGTGCCGAGTGTTCAATGATCAGTGGACCAATGATTACTTTTTTGCGCAATGCAAAGACAAGACAGTATGCCTTATTTGCAAAGAGTGTTTCAGTGTTCAAAGAATACAATATCAGGTGTCATTTTGACACACATCATAAAGACAAGTATGACTGGTTGGAAGGGCAAAAACTTCTGTGACAAAACAGAAGTTCTGAGAAAAGGCTTGTCTAATCAGCACAATATTTTTAATAGGTTCGTTGAACAGAACCCAGCAATTGTTTGAGCCAGCCTGCTGATGGCATAAGACCTTTTTACAGACATAGAATTTGTATAGACATGTATGATGAAAGTGATTGAGGAGGTATGTCCACATTGGCTTGACAGCGGGAAGATGAAATGCCCCTTGATCTTCCTGATCGCTAAGGTGACATTCAGATTGGGTACTTCAACCTGGCGTTTGTGAACTATCTATTGTTGAAAATATATAACACAACCACCACTGGCCAAGACTCAAACTGTATTTGGAAAAAAAAATAAAAATAAAAAAAATTGCCTTTTGCGCACTTAAAAGTCCCATTCAACCACATGGCTGTTTTATCTGATTTACCTTCTTACCGTGATTGAATGGGACTTTTACTTGGGAATATAGAATGCTAACATGAATTTCTCTTTTTTTAAGCAGGGGTGTACTTGATAGAGCAGTCCTAGCTTTGCAAAGCTACTCCATAGATGGTGCTTATTAAAAATATGCTAAACCCCATGGTATTGGCTTGCATTAATGTCAACAAGTGCACGGACGTGCACACATTGCAACAAAAAGACAACAGGCTTTGAGAGTTTTGAATTTATTTGTCATTACAACCATTTTTTATACATTTCATTTAGCTTATTACCCTGTACATCAGACTTGAATAAATGAATACATTAGAGAGAAACATTTGCAAAATGTAAGCGTTTATTTAAAATAAACTAATTACTGTATTACATTTCTTTAGTTTGTTTCTTTTGTGTAAGATTACAGTTATTTAAGCATTTTAGCAATTACAACATCGCCACAGGGCTTATAAACGATTGCATTAATCGTTAAAATCAACATGTGACGTTTTTATTTATTTATTTACAAAATATCAACATTTTCATAGTGGCTATTTCCTCTCATGCTAGTTTGCCAAAAAAAAAAAAAAAAAAAAAAAAAAAAAACAGCACCTTTGCATTCTTAACATTTTGAGTACTTTAGCCAGAAATGGTATATGGTGTTTTTATTGAGACCTTCCATTGTTAAATCTCCTTTCCAGCAAAGATCCCATCATTCCCACAAGTGTTTTGTAAGCAGCTGCTCCCACTTCGCAGGTATTAAATGATGCTTATTGGAACACACCCATTTCCTTTTGAGCTTTAAAATACTTAAAAAAAATGCTCTTTTTGATTAAATGTGAATTGTACAGATTGGTAACATACTCACTGTAATTACTTCATTCATTAAAATAATACAAGTAAATTAGTGACAAGTGCCTGGAATTTCAAAATGTGTTTATTTGCTATAAATACATTTTCCTTTATTGATAATTTGATGTAAAGTAAACACAATGTGAATATCTCACAATTATCGCCTTTTAACAACTTTTCAATTACAAAACATAGAAATGTGTTTACAGAGCACAGGAGCAGCATGCATATTTGACTGCCTCAAACATCACGTTCAGAAACTGATATAGAGTAGTTTCCAGAAACAGAAATAGAAATGTGTTTAATCAATGGCTGCACTTGAAAATCAGACAGACAACCGATAATGCAGTCATAAATAATTACAACCTTGTCACTTTATTAAACTCTTTCTGCAATGGGAATCAGCATTCCAGTGTTTTCACTACAACAGATGCCAACCTGTAACTAACATAGTTACTACTGTTTACTTTATAATTATTCACCAATTGTTTAACAATTATGGAATATATATATATATATATATATATATATATATATATATATATATATATATATATATATATATATATAAAGTGAATTGCATTCAAAAATTAAATTTTTAAATGAAAATGTAAATCTTGTCAATTTCAATGAAATGGTCACCCAAAGCAAGGGGATTTCAGTCTGAAGCCCAAGTCAGTTAAAAGTCTGAAATGTGTATAACACAGTGTTAGAGAACTGGCCTAAGTATAAAAGTGTCTTTGTTAGATGTTCTCTGAGTTAACTAGCATGTTACCTAATTAACCTTTTGTCACCAATTTTTGTTAACAGGTAAGGGTCCATGATTACTATAAATATAGGTAGCATAGGCACAAGTTTGTCATTCCTGAATGTAAGGGAGCAGAAAATAGCAAAATATGCTCAGTTAAGCAAAGAAAAAAGTCTGTAATTACTTTAAGAAATGAAGATCAATCTTTAAGACAAATCGTAAGAACTTTGCAAGTGTCTGTAACTGCTGTGGCCAAGATCATCAAACGATTTGAAGAAACTGGCACTCATGATGACTGAACAAGGTCAGGTAGGCCAAGGGTGACCTCAGAATCAAACAACAAGTTAATTCGAGTTAAAAGTCTGCGAAACCGGCGATTAACTGCCCCTGAAATACAAGCTCAGCTAAATGCTACTAGAAGTACAGATGTTTCAACATCAACTGTTCAGAGGAGATTGTGTGAAGCTGGCCTAACTGAAAGAATTGCAGCAAAAAAAACATTGTTAAGAGTGCAGAATAAGAGGAAGAGACTTGCCTGGGCCAAAAAACACAGAAACTGGACATTTGAGGAGTGGAAGTCAGTCTTATGGACCGGTGAGTCAAAATTTGAAATATTTGGGTCCAACCGCCGAGTATTTGTAAGACGCAGAGAGGGTGAGCGCATGAGTTCTGCATGTGTGGTTCCCACTGTCAAGCATGGAGGAAGTAGTGTCATGGTCTGGGGTCGCTTTGCTGGTGACAGAGTTGGTGATCTTTACCAAGTCCATGGTAAGCTCAACCAGCATGGCTATCATAGCATACTTCAGAGGCATGCCATTCTATCAGGATTACAGCTAGTTGGGCAGTCCTTCATTCTTCAGCAAGATAATGACCTGAAACACACCTCAAAGTTGTGCAAGAACTATCTGGCGAAGAAGGAAAGTGAAGGACAACTCAATCTAATGACCTGGCCTGCCCAGTCTCCAGACCTCAATCCCATAGAACTTGTATAGGACATACTTGGACAGAAGAGTCAAAGCAAAGCTACCCCCAAGTGCCCTACATTTCTGGGAATTGCTGCAGAAGAGCTGGAAAGACATGTCGGGTGATTTCCTGCTGAAACTTGTTAACCGAATGCCTCGTGTTTGTGAGGCTGTTATTAAGGCAAAGGGTGGCTATTTTGAGGAGTCCAAGATTTAGAGACAATTTTCAATTTCTTGAACTCTGCTTCGATACTCCTTATGTTTTGTTTTGTATATTGTAACATGTGTTTTCATTTTCAAGTATTTACTGAAACGTATACGACGTAAAACATTGTCAATTATGAAAAAAAAAAAAATAGTTTCCAGCAAGTGTACTCAAACTTTTGACTGGTACTGTATATATGTACCATATGTCTGAGGTGAAAAAACTATTGCAATCTGCTTCCAGTGGTTTTTGGTTACATCCTTTAGGTTTGTTACATTAACAGGATGGATTATCATCTGGAATAATTGGCACCACTAATGTATGATCCTGTGACTAAGTTACTGTCAAAACCCCTTTCAGTGTATTTTAGATTAATTGTAAACTACATGCCCACCAGATTTAGTGAAAGCACAGAAATACAATGTAAAAAAAAGGAACTAGTAAAATCATGGGGAAAGCTGTGGGAAACTTTACACATCTACCCTGGGGAAACTTTTATAAGAGCTCTTTTTCTGTATTCAGTGTAAGCAGTTATGCTATACCGAGGAAAGAAAATTCAATTTTCATTTTGGCTTTAGTTAAAAAAAAAAAAAAAAAGAAAAGAAAAAACACAATTTCAATTTCACGGCAACTGCTCGTGGTTCATTAATGGTCATTTATTTTATTTTTGTGTCCTTGCAGTACATGTACTTCAGCTCCTATATAAATATAAAACAAAATGCACCCGTACACTACATAGCTGTTGGGTGGAAATCTGGATGTTTATGTATACTCTTACTGTGGCCTGAGGAAATTAAAGAGCCTTTTTAAATTGTACCCAGGTGCAGGGGGGATAAACAGTGGAAGTTCTATTTATACCAGATAGTGGACCGGCTGCCATAACCATGTTTAGGCAACAGGACAAAAAAAAGCTACAAATTAAAAGCATTAGGTGCTTATGGTGTTTTGTATACTGTACTGTAATTGAGTTTAAAGAGGATATTTTACGACATGACTAAAAGGCTTCCGGTTGTTATCTTGAACTGATTGATAATTATCATACTGTTGAAAATGGACTGCTACAGTGTATATAATGGACTGCTTCTGTGTATATAATATGTCATAGGCAGAAGGCAGCGAACGTCATTTAACTAAATGCCTTTAAATCGCATTCATCTTTAAACAAATTACCTAGACTTTAAGACGAGCATTTTGATGAATAATGCCATTTGATTTTCACACACACACACACACATTTGATTTTGTCATGTATTTCCTTACACATCCACATTCTGTTTTCCATGACCTGGCGCATTAAAAGAATAAATCCAAAATATCCTAGCCATAACTACAGACAAGAGTAATAGGCGATTTATCACTTTCTGCAGAATGAAATTAGTGCTCAGGCTTCATTTCAGCTACTTTCAATGAAGCATAGGCATACTGTCAACTCGCAAAGATACGCCACCTGGAGCATATCCAAGTCTGTGACAGGTGATTCCTTTAAACGTAAGCATGCATATTAATTCTCAAAGAGCATTCAAAATGGCTGCAAATCTGTTTAAATCTACTGGTAGTGGGTATTACAAAACCATTATCTCTCAAAAGGACATTTTTCAACAAATAACATATATATATATATATATATATATATATATATATATATATATATATATAAATAGTTGTACAGTAGTATCTAGTATATAATAACCTAATTATTATATGTTTGTACAGTAGATCTGGGAAGTTTCTGATATTAAAAAATCCCATAAAATTACAATAGCAAAGCATTCTTGACCGTGCACCTTGACCAGTGGTGCCAGAACAAAAGCTTCGCAGTGGCTGCCTCAGCGAAGGACTTTAGACATGCTCTTAACTGGCTTCTTTTATCAGATATATTACTAAAGAGGACATTAAAGTGCAAAATGTTTAATGGAATCAACCCATTTCCTTTTAGTAGAAGCTCATGTAGGTCCTCTGCTATTCCACATTTTTTATTTTAATCATCCCACATTACCTGCTGGGCAAAATAGAAAGTTACAGTTAGACAGTTACTTTGAAAATGGAATGTAATTAACCGATCAGTTAAAAAGGACGGACATTAACAAGGACGCTCTAGGAACCTTACAGTCTGACCTATTAATTATCATGCAAGATACACAATGAAACATTACTTTTTTTTTCTGGAAAAACAATTATCAGTATATTTGTACCTTGCAGTGCTACATTAAGTATGCGTTCTCCTGCATGTCTACCTAACAACACCATTACAGGATATTTCACATTTACTAATGGGATTTTTATACCAAATCAGGTAAAAGGAAATTGCTAAGAATCTTGTTAATCAATTAGACCCTCCTCTTTAAAAACATATATAAGAACATACACAAAATTGTCAGTACCAAAATTCAATAATGATAAAATTACAGCTACAATTCATCTTTTCAGTTTTTAGACAAGGAGGATTTAAATTAACCTTTGTGGAATTAGACAATCAAATGTACAAAAGACCAATTCTTCAGATGTTAATAAAAGCAAAAGGAGATTAATTGACTCAATAATTATATGCGACTGGTATATCCACAGCAAACCCTGTGGATTGTGGCCTGTCATGTGAGTCATTTCATGTGTGTGTGACTTGAATAATAATTTGCTATGTGAACATCAACATTCCCAAACATGTTACACAACACTTGTTAGATTTTGGGTTCCTATTGCAAAATGTCTTTTAAGCTGAACTACAGTGGGAGGGTACCAGGTCTCATTTCCATCTGGTGATCTCTGAGGTTTTAGAACAGGCAGTTCTGGCTTTAATCATATTTTGTTGTGCACTTTTAAGCTCGCCAATATCCAAGTTGTGAATCACCATGAGGTACCTGTAGTTACACACTCTCCAGTTAACATTGTGCTTTGTGAAACGGCCACTGGATCTCACAGTGATCTCAGCCTCCTTGGCTAATATTCCCACGTAGGCATCTTCCATTGGCACAGGAGGAACATCTTCAGCAGCTTTCAAGATTCTAGTGGCAGCGTCTAAAGAGAGCACATAACCAATTCCACTGGCGTATGGGGGATACTCATCCTCCCAGTAGTCCTCCCTGGATACATACCATTTACTCAGAGGGTCCCTGATAACATGCCTTTTGCCTTGGGCAAACAATGACCCCACATAGAGCCCGGTTTTTACCACATTGTAATCTGCCAAGAAACGAGCCAATCTCTCAGTGTTTACAAAACAATCGTCGTCTGTTTTTAAAATGTACTGGGGCTCACAGTGCTCCACAGCCCATCGCAATCCATGCATGACTTTAAGGGTTAAATTTCTGTAGGAGTCTGCGTAATTCCCAACTAGAATATCGCCAAATATTCTGTGCTCTTGCAAGACGTCTGAAGAAATGCCCATCTCCGATGGCTGGCCAATGAGGAATAAAACCTGCCAAGAGGATGTCTCCTCGCCTAGCTTTTTCGCCCATGTGTTTCGTATTGCATTCCTTTGCTCTATATGCCACGGTGCAGATGTTACAAGTATCAGCAAAATTGGTCCCTTCTGACAAAATGGAGGCTTGTGGTCAGTCTTAAGCAAGGACTTAAAATCCACTCCAGTTCTACGCTTGGCTGCCTTGTGATTTGAAAGCTCTGGAAAGAGGCTGCTTCTGTGGTTCCAGTCGTCCTCATTGTACTCACTGATGTAGTTTACAGTCGCAAACAATTTTAAAATGAACAGGAAGAAAGTCAAGGCACCGGCATACACAAGCCCATTTATACAGTGAGACGAAACAATTGGCTTCATTCCAAGAAACAGGCAAAAGCATTTTAACTCTCATCAAACTTCAGGAATGTCTTGTATCCAGCACATACAGTACAGTATATGGTACAGTATATGCTTATGTTCAAATGAAAATGTTACATTTTGTTATGCTGTTTTTCTTTAAAAGTTGCGAAGTCTGCAGTAGTTTCTCCATCCTGTCCTGGAACACAATTACGTTGAGTGCTGGAGGAAAGGAGCCTGGTGGGGTTGTCTGGTTCCCTGCTTAATCATACCGTATCAAGTGCTGAAATGGTTTCTGTAACATATAAAATATAATAATTTAGTAATAGGTCTTACAAATATCACTAGAACATAGGCATGTGCTTAGTTATCAGTGATTAAAACATAATACTGTTCTATAAGTAGGTCAAAACAAGAAAAAAAAGCAAAAGCAGAATATTGTTCTAAATGTATTTGTTTAGAGCACAATTTGCTCACTAAACCGTTCCAATTTCAAATGCTAATAAGTATTATTAGTTAAACAGAATGGTCAGTAATAAAGAGTGTCTTACACGTGAAACTGTAAGATCAGGCACTTCCTTTTAATCATCTTTTACAACAGTTCAAAAGACATGTGTGTGAAGTGCATTTAACCTGTTTTAAATGCATGGAAACGGGGCACGAAGCATGCAGTGCCTTTTCGTCCTACACCAAAGGTTAAGCCAATATCTCATGCTCTGCTTGTTTTATATCATGTTATCCTGTTCTGTCTGGAGGTTGGTAGTCATTATTATTGTATAAGGGGAGGAGATACTGAAATGTTAGGGCACTGAGCTGCAAAATACCTGACTTTTTACTCAGAACACAATGATCATTTTGTTTGATTTGCCATGATTGTTGAACAATTATTCATTGAAAAAAAAAAAAAAGCCTGGATATGGCCTTTACACAAGCAACCCCCAGATATCCAGTGTGCAATAAAACAATAATAAACTGTAGGAATAGTGAACTACAATAATTACTTTCAATGATTTTGAACAGATGCTTTACACAGCACTGCTGTCAGTTTTCAACCCCTGCATACAATACGCTGTACATTTCTACAGTGCCCTAAGAAGCTCAGTGGTTCGAGCTACTGAAAAGGCTGTAGTAAGGAAGGTGTCGTGCTTTACAACACCTCTGTATTAACTCTAGAAGCCTGCTTTGGAAGGATGACTAACTTTGGCATTTGCTACCACAAGCAAATGACCCAGAACTGTTTGCTCTAATGTGTTAAGTACAGATGCCTATTCACAAACCACAACAGCCTACATAATGTATCATCTGATTCACTTAAACCACTCTGAATTCCCACAGCCTGTATATTTCCAATCCACCTCTGTTCTGGACTGCATGTTCATAGCATGCATCCTGGCCTTCCAAATGTTGTTCAGGTCAATGCTCAAGAGCGAATCTTAGGTGTTTCCCATAAAACCAACTCACATACAGTCCAGTTGACTACAGGAAGGGGAATGAAGCTGAAGTCTTAAGAACAAACAGTTCAGTAAGGCTCACTGAACTGATTGATGGTGCAAGTCCTCGTCTAGCATTTTAACTACTGTTTACATCTGTAAAAAACACAATAAAGCACATCAGGTTTCTGACCTATACTCACGTAATTGATTTCAATGTACAGTACTGCACTACCTGATAAATGGGATACAAACCAACTGTGGCCAGTGGTACAGCCCTGTTTTGATTAATACCAGCAGTAATTGCCTCAATTACTTTAGTTGAAAATTTTAAACATTTGCAAAGTTTAATAGCGTTATGTATGTCAAGGGCACATGTTAATAATTACAAACAGTTTTGCTCTGGTTTTAAATTAGGAGTAAAAGGATTTGTTATAGGAAGCCCTAGAGGAAATTTACTCTATTAAACAACAATGTCCTAAATTTAATTAAAACAGTCAGATGATGCCTCATACAATTTTAAAATAGGGTCAGATTATATACATTATTCATGTTTTCACAGGTTCTGATGCAGTGGCCCCCAATCTATCAGTGTTGTTCAAAACAATCACGTATATCTATTCTAATAAATAAACCAACAAACAGGCAAACATAAGGTGATTAGAATGTTAATTTCAGAAAACATAAGGAAAGAACTTGACACAAAGAATCAGAAGCATATTAATCGATTACTTAGGAACAGATTGGCATTGCTCTTTTATTCAAGCTGTCGTGTTTCGGTCAAAGCAGCTGTGACTGGTTTACCTGATCTACTAAACTTTTTGTTTAAACACCGTTATTGGACGTCACGCACTGCCGAGAACTCTTTGCTGATTACATTTGTGAACTGATTGACTTTGAGCAGTTCTATATATATATATATATAATATATATAGATATATATATATATATATATATATTATATATTTTCCTTTAAAAAGTAAAATTACTTTTAATAAATGAGAGCTAATTACTACAGCTTCTTCCCTTTCAAATGAGCTGCTGGTCTAGGACTTGTAAAACCTGAGAAATGATGTTTGTGTCCTGTTCTAAATTCTATTCCACTTTTAAAAAAGGGGGGAGATGTGGAGCATTGGAGTTAGCAGCACAAACATTCCAAACGACCAATCTGTTTCAAGTAGAGACCTGCATTCAGATCAGCTGATAGGAATGCTATTCCAATTTTGTTTTGTTTTTTATAATCCAGCCCGCATTTGCATATCATGAATGTTGAATTAATCCAATAATTATCCTTTGTTTATCGTGAAATGTATAAAACGTAGCAGTTTGACTTTTTTTATTATTATTATTATTATTATTATTATTTATTATTTTATTATTATTATTATTATTATTTTCACTTATATTTCACGGAAATTTTGGTAATATTTGTGTGCGAGTGTGTGCGTATCTAACGCACACTATTGGCACAGTGCATTACCAAACTTGATAAACTGGTTAAAAAGTCGGATTAATAATAATAATAATAATAATAATAATAATAATAATAATAATAATAATAATAATATGCAGTAAAAACTATTATAAAAAGTCAAGCTACTTTATTTTTTTCATATCTGTACTATAAGGCAAGCACGTGACTTGACCAATTTTGCACTCTTGTTAAACCTTGTAGTTGTTCATATATTTTAACACATTCATATATTTTACTTTCTTTCTTGGTTGAAAGAAGTCGCGAAAAGTGTACTTATCAACCAATATGTATATTTATTATCATAACATTCTTATTTTGTTGCAAATACAATTTGAAAGTATTAGAATGAATATTTACCATTTCAACAACAATATTCTAGCTCCCATAAAACACACCTCGCATGAAACCACCCTGAAAGTTTCAAGTTTTTCTTCAAGGATCCTCCCTACAGGGACATGGAACAATAATGTTATGTATTGCTCCAGCGATCTTATTCAACGTGAAGTCCACGCCTGCAGCATACTTGACACAAAGCTTGACCAATCAGAAGTAGAAATTCCGATTACTGTCAAAGAACACGAAACATTCTGACCAATAAAAAGTGACTATACATGAAACTACTCAGTAATTGGTTTAGGAAACATAACATGTGTAAATCGGGCCAATGCAAAGCAGTGTTATTTAAGAAAGAGAAGCAGACGTAAAGGATTGTGTAAAGTTTCAGATATGAAACGTATTTATGTGGAGGGAGACGAGTTGCCATTTCACTCAGCTAGCACACACAGCTGAGTTAATAACAGTGGACTGTCACAAGTGGTGAATAATTTCAAGTCAGTTTTGCTTTTCACACAGTTCCCTGGGTGATGTTTTACTGAACTGAAAAAAAAAAAAAAAAAAAAAAAAACGTGAATGCCAAATCTATTTTAGGCGCCTTGTCAGTTACATTAAAGTAAGCCTATGCTAGTCGTACAAGAAGAAAAGGACACATATTTTATATCATGGCTTCTCAAACTCGGTCCTGGGGGCCCCCTGTGACTGATGGTTTTCATTCCAACCAAGCTTTCAATTAGTTAACTAGAGCCTTAATTGAACTGATGATTTGCTTAATTAGACCTTTTAATTTGTTTGCAGCTCTTAAACAGTTGCAGTTCAAGTTACTTATCAAATGGTTCAGCTAACTTGTATATGCACGGCTCCTGACCAAACCAGGAATATTATTATCATAAAATAGCAACAATAGCAATCTAATAGGTTAGCACGTGTTCCAGCCAGTGCAAACACCATAGCAGCAGTGCTTGGGAATTGGTACCATGCGATTACCTGTGAAAGTTGCATTCTGTTTAGGTTTGCTTGTTTCTATATTTAATCTTTGTCCACCGGGTTTATAAATTATTCCCATAATTCACTAGCCTCTCTTATCTGAGGCTCACTTTTGCTCCAGAGACGAAAGTTCAGTTTTCTTATCTCAAACACCCCCCATGTACCAGTCATTACCTTTGAAAGCTTTTTCACTTAGGGAAACATTAACCTGTATCCTTTTTGTGGATAAACTGTAAACACTTTCAACTGCCAGTTTTGAAAACATGTAAACATGCAAAAGTGTGCTTTTCCAAGCCCAATTGCACTTATACAGATCCTTCCAAAGTCATCTAAAAACACAGTGATGATCAAACGATATAGACCACTAATGAAATAAAATTTTAAAAAAATAAAATTAAATACAAAACAATTTTATAATGTCCTCTAAATCAGTGGTTCTCTCATTCCTGGTCCTGGGGACCTCCTGTGTCTGCTGGTTTTCATTCCAACTGAGTTCTCAATTACTTCACTATACCCTTAATTGAACTGATCATTAGCTTAATTAGACATTTGTAATAATTTTAAGCTCTTAAACAGTTGCAGATTGCATGCTAGCTATAACATTTCACAGGGTCCAGTTAAGTAACAGAGAGCTCAGTTGGAATGAAAACCAGCACACATAGTGGGTCCCCAGGACCAGGGTTGAGAAACACTGCTCTAAATGGTTACTTGCAGTTGAACATAGGTAATAATTACAGTATTTGTAATTTGGCATTTACCCAGTACTACATTGTCAATGTGGACTTATATTACACAGCCAATGTAAAGCATCTCACAGGTGACCACATGAACCCCAAGACACACAAGAGAATGTCCTCATACACATAGAGAGAAACAGCTTTTGTGGTGAACAAAATGGTCGTTTATTCAACCAATCTGAAATCAACAAAAAACATGCAGTTTATATAACTCTGATTTCTAAATCAGATCCCTGGTCTGCTGCTGAAGCTGGTCAATAAATAAATAAAAGCCTTCTCAGACGGTCCCCAACATATGCCGGTATAATAGCATCTTCGAACTATAATGCTACTAACATTGGTCCCAAGACACCTTCCTCACTATACTTTTATAATGTGTTACATTTACAGCTTGCATTCCCTCCCCCTCTTCAAAGCATTTATAATAAAATAAGGCTACCTTCTAATCTACAGTATGTAGGCACAGGTCTGGCCACATGTTCAACAAGTAATAATAATTTTTAAAAAATTATCAAAAACTATGATTTCTGAGTTCTCAATCAACTCCAGATTACCTTTACTTACTTAAACAAATAATATCATGCCTTTTTACCTGAAATAACAGCATTTTTAAAAACATGCTGTCTGACTGAAATCCCTTTTTTACTATTGTTGGTTTACAAACCTTCCTCTCACAGCCTACTGTTTCCTGAAAACATAAGACTACAACTCCAATAATCACTTTGCAAGTCATGTAGTCTTTTGAGTATATAGAAGGGAAGACCAGAAGATCAATTAATCTCTTGAGCCTTGCTAAAACAAGATATACTGTGTATGTGAGATGCCGATAAATATAATTTTTTATGCAAAGTTTGATTAAGGGGTGCTAGTCATACATTTCCTGAATGTTTCAAAGTTTTATTCAAGGATGCAAAGATCCACTTTTAAGTAGCTATTACATCAATTTGATATTTAAAAATGCTGAAACAGTAGGGCTATGCTGTTTTATGTATGGCTTTTCATCCTAGTAACCTTTCACTTCTGCTTCAATAAATCAGGTGATGTTTCAGATTAAATAATAAATACTGGATCCAATAAATTATTGAAGCCACAGGGCCAAGCCCCATTTAAGAGCTGGCAGACAGTGGCTGTGTATTTCAGAACTGTATTATTATGAATATTTCACTAACATCATGGAATGTTCTTAAGCATGTACATAAATAATTGATGATGCTGCACAATTCCATTTTCACTTCATATCCCTTACACACAAATGAAAATAGATGTCCGGAATCAAATCAAATTGCAATCTGAAAAATCTGCCAGAAGCTAGAAGTATAAGATCAAAGCTTTGTGAAGAGTGATAATTCAGGGTAATTGTCTTAAGTAGAGTGTGACAAACACGATCAATTCACCACAGTTCACATTTTAAATGAGGACCCTGAAAAAGAGGCAAAGAACCAGAACAAACTAATCACTTTGAGTCATTTATACAGTATAAACTTGTTCACACTAAGATGCAAAACGTGAATAGGTTACCATATTTTTTGTTTGTTCTCCAAATGGGATAATTGGAATATCTTCTGTAAAAATCCTCTATTGCAAGTCAGTTTCTGTACTGACATGACAGCCTTTGATTTATGACGGCTCATCAAGGACAGTGGGAAAAAAAAATAGAAATTAATTATATCAAGATTGCAAAATAAATGACCTCAGGATCTTGACATTCCAAGCTATGATATTGAGATCACAAGAAAATGATCTCAGGATCTTGATATTCCAAGCTGTTGTATTGAGATCAATAGAAAATGATCTCAGGGTTTTTATTTTTACATTTTCATGAGCCAATGTATTGATTTGATGGTTGCTAGTAGCAGGCAATCATTTGGATGGTGCTCCCATTGAAGTTGGCCTAAAATTAATTAACCTGCTTTATTGATTTTTATTATAACATTTATAGTGATATAAAACAGAGTTTTTTTTTTTAGAGTTTTTTTTTTAGACCTACTGTTGTTTTGACCTTTAGGATAAATGTCAGCATCTTAAAGGTTTTTTTTTTTGTGGGTTTTTTTTTTTTAGTTTTTTGGGGTTTTTAGCTTTATTTGATCCTAGCCTGTAAATCTCTGTATTTTTATAAATTCATAAATAATATTCCTCTGTGGTTCCCAGCATTAATGCAAAAATCCTAGAAATCCTAAAAAAAAATATTAACAACAGCATATTTTTGTATGCCTAGAGCTATTTTTGTTTTATGATTATTTTTCTGCTACAATATCCCCATTAATTGATTATACCAATAGAATTAGATTATTTCAGATGTGTTGAATTGGCAAAAATGCAAAACAAAACAAAAAAATCCCAAAGGGCTTTAAAATCTGCACCACTTTTTTCTCAAGCTAATAACAATATGTTAATACACAGAGAAAACTCATACTCACATTGCCTTCATGCAAACATGTCATGATCTGTATATTTATTTTTTAATGGAACAGTCTCCTTCTATCAGCCAAGAGAAGCTGAATGTTTTTGCCATGCAGCCTGTGTTTTCAGAAACATTTCAAATATCTATCTATCTATCTATCTATCTATCTATCTATCTATCTATCTATCTATCTATTCCAAATGAAAACATAATAGGCCATGTGCACCTACTCTACAGTGTTTGCAAAAACAGAAAATTGGACCCAGATAAGCATAAACCGTGAAAAACACAGTATTTTCTTTCGATGAGGATTTTTCCTTTCCCAATTTCAAGTGTCTTGAAAAGGAACTGGCATATTTCTCACAGCACATTCCAGTATTTCATTATCTACTTCAATGTTCAGAGTACGTGAAAAATAAGGGGAAAATGTATGTCCAGTACACCACATAGGAAACTCCCTGAAGATCTCCTAACACAGCTGAACATGATTAAAGTGGGGTTGACATCAGTGAAAGAGCTTGGCCTCATGGTACTCTGGGAGACAACTAACCTAATCAAATTTTTGATTTTGGAGGCAGTATGGTCTCTTGTGGGATCAACTTCAACATAAAAGTGTCCACTGGGCTGGCATGTTGATTGCTGGAAAGCTTATTTTCACCAATTAGTTGAATAACAGTGAGCTGTCCAAAAGACCCTGTATCTCACTCATCATGGGTTTTGGTCAAAGAAAAGTGATCTCTGGTTATTTGATAATTGTAGTGAGACGTGGTCGAACGTGACAGTTTGACCTTTAACGAATGTTTCCTTGGATACTCAATCCTAAAATGGAACCAGATTCTGTATGCTTTAAACAGGTCGTCTAGTTCAGGATTGTGGACCAACTGTTACACAGTATGACAAATTAAACCCACTCTCACTGTGAACTGAATTAATTTTATTTGATATGTATCAATAAAATAAGATTATCGATATACAAAAACAATAATTTATGCTTGAGGCAATTTTGATGAATAAGCATGCATCTTAAACATATGTTTTAAATTAACAAAATATAAAGGTATTAGTAGACACAGGCATATTTTTGAAGTGTTAGCTCCAGTCTAATTTTGTTTAATCTCCTATTTTTTTTTTATTATTATTATTTCATATTTCACCTCTGCAAAAAAAGAAAAGTATTTTGTACATGCTTGTATACATCAAGTTAAACACACTGTTTACCTCTACAGCAGACTTTTCCCATATGAATGTGTGATGTTGCTAAGGGCTCTAATGTGCAAACACTGTGTATGCAATTATAATTTTCATCAGCTCTATTGCTGAGCAGATTCTGAAACAGCAGTGAAGTACATGCCTATCATTTTAATATTTTAATTAGTTCATACGCACATTTTCGAACTGCCCTGGTACACGGAAGCCATTAAAATCGAAAATAACATTATTAATAGTTCCCATCTGGTAGGAGACCTCATGTAAGCATTACTAATTAAAATGCTTCTCGTTATAGAGAGTAAAGTCTTTTTTTTCTTTTAATTCATAGCTGTCAACTTTGATAACTTTTTACACAATTTTTATTTTGGATTTATTTTGCATTTATTTTTTGGTGCAGGCATTTCAATGCTATTCAATAAATACATACAACATATCTTATCTACCTTTTAATAGTGATGTTCTTCACATTTAATTTTCAGTGCTGGTAATATTTTATAATAGTTAAAAAAACAAACAAACAAACAAACAAAAAACAATAGTGTCTACAATAAGGCAGCCACTTTTGATTGATGCATTTAGATAAGTGACCATTTCATGATTAAGTGGAAAAGTGAATTGCTCATGTATTTTATAATGCAATTGAGAGACAATTAAATTCACTGGCTGTTATTGTTTTTTTCTGTTTTTTATTCTTCAATGAATGACCAGATTTGAATGCAGAATCAAAAGTAAAGCACATAGAATGAAGGCAGGCGACATGTAAAACTCAACACACCCGACACAACTAACTGCCAGAACCACATTCCACCCCTCTAATTACATCATTAAGCAATAAGGCAGGGGAAGGCTTGGGTTGTACTGGATATTGTTACTTCTTGCTGCGTTGTTAGGCACTAGACTCAATCGAGTGCTGTTGCCAACCAAGACGTGACAATATCCCGATTTGTAAACGTTTTATAAAAAAAGAAAATCGAAATCTATATATTATGTATTTATTTATTGAATAGTTTCTAAAGATGTATTAACATTTTCAGGTATAACCTCCCACAACAGAAAATAGTTCCTGTTTGTTTTGTTTTGTTTCAGTAAATGCAATGCATTTCTTTTTTAAAATAAAGATTTTAAATAACTATAAAAACCTTGCTTAGACGCTTAGTTCTGTATATATTCTAGGTTAGTGGTTCCCAATCCTGGTCCTGGTCCCGGGAACCCCCTGTGTCTGCTAGTTTTCATTCCAACTGAGCTCTCAATTACTTAATTATACCTTTAATTCAACTGATCATTAGCTTAATTAGACCTCTGTAATTGTTTTCAGATATTTAACAGTTGCAGAGTTCAGGTTACTTATCAAATGGTATAGCTAATCGAAATACCGATAATTGAAATGAACGGTTTGGGAACCATCGTTGTACGTATTGTTTTTGCTAGGTGATTCACTCCCATTGGATCTAGCGTATATCAAACAGCGCAAGAGTTGTCGAAAAAATATAAAAATATACAGTTAAAAATTAGTGAAAAGTCAGTTTAACAAAACGACGGCTAATGCCAACTAAAAGGAAGAAAATAAAAACGGAATATCTGACAACTGGATCTGACCGAAATTACAAAAACACCAAACTGGTTCATAGTGCACATTAATATAAAGTGGAAGATATGACAGGAAACCTTGATGTCTTCATAAAAACATGATGTCAAGAAACACTGATGTCTTTCATGACAGCAGGTATTTTGACAGGTGTTTTCTTTGATTTTGGTGGCGCAGTGATACGTGGTTTGGACAGGTGTAGTCAACCTTGTTCCCAAGTATTTCTGAATAGTGACATTGTGATGCATATTAACGGCTTCGAACACTGGTGGACCAATCAGCATGCACCATTTTAACGATCCGTTTTATAACTGAAGTCGATTGCTGCCTGGAACTCTGTGCTATACGTTTTATACCACGAATGATATGGATCATTTTATGTTTTTTTTTTTCTATTCAACAGACCCCTCCCCCCGTGTTGTTAAATCCTCCACCCGAATCTCATCCGAAAAAGTAGTTTCTGCCCTGGGTAAGTAGAGTAGTTGTAATTCGTAAGAAGAGGGGCGGTGCAGCCTCAGGTGTTCTGTGAGACTTTTCAACCTGTTACAGGTTACTATGGAAACCAGTGTGAGGTTAAAAAAAAACAGGAAAAAGGGCGTTGTCATTTAGTGGTTAGCTATATTGTATTGCAAGTGTCAGCCGTCGAGAAACTCCGGACAAATCGAGAGTTGTTATAAAGACACAGGTGGCATAAACAAGTTTTCACACCACGAATGGAAAGTTCAGTTCGTTATGAAAAGCTGAAGTCTGACTGTGATGATACTATTACAAGTGAGGATGACGGGGGTGGGACCAAAGAAAAAGATGAGGATGAAGTTATAATCTATCTGTACTCGTAAGTAACAATTTATATTTCATTTTATTACCTTACCCGAACCCAAGCCCCAACCGTGGCTTAACAAAAATAACCGTGAACAGTTATCGTTACTGGGAAACTGAAACCCATACCATTACATTGTTTGTTTTTTTTTTTTTTTTTGTTTGTTTTGTATTGTGCCTGCCGTTCTGACTTATGATGTTATGCTACAAAAACACTGTTTCGTGTCAGTTAGCACGATATAAGAACCATCAGTCTAATTTAAGTGTTGTTACTTGGTACGGAGAACAGTAAAATTGTGTAAAACTGGGGTAATTGCTTTAATTTTAAACAGCAGTGACATAAGTGGCTTTTATAATCAGCGCCAGTAACTTCACGTGTGAATTCACGATTCTCAGTCATACAATCCATCTGCACTGAAAATACTGTAATGAAATAAAAGGTTGCTACCTGCAACCTATGAATAATCTACATTGTATCTGTTAATACTATTCACAGTCCTTTGTTATCATTGGATACTACTGTGCTGCTGCTGTAAATGTGTAAACCAAATTGTGGTCTGTTTTAAGTATACCTATATTGTTTGAGCTTATAAAACGTGATAAACTGGTCCAGGAACTCAAGTAATAATACACTTTTGCAAGAAACTAGACGGAACGTAATGCAAAAAAGCTGCCTGGCTCTACTGAGAAATGTATGTGTTTTTCCTTGTGTATTTGACCTTTTGTAGTATAGTTTGGTGTTGCATAGTTAATGTTTATTTTGTTAGTTACTTTTAAATATATAAAATTCTATTAAAGTGGCATTTTAGCAGCATTAACATTTAATTAGCTACGCTCTATCTGTCAGAACAGTCCTAACGGCAAGAAAATTGGCCCAAGATGTGTAGCGTAACATTTATTTCAAGTCAGTGTAATGGTCTAGCGACCTTGTATTCTCAACCCTTGCTGGTTTTGTAAACAGTAGTGCGTATATAATTAACAGATTTGTTCACGTCAGCTGTGATTGAAACACTGAGGGCAAACACAGAATGCAATGTGTGTGGTTTTTACAGGCAGGGTGTGTTCACATTTTTCTTGATATGGTATTTATTTTTATTGATGGGTTAAGGGTGCAGTATAAAGGTTAAAAAAAAAAAAAAAAATCAATTTTAGACTTTAAAACTTTCAGCTGATGATACACAATAGGGCAGCAGCCCTCCACAGTGTCCACAAGTAGTAAGTAGTTTCACACTGGTATGCTCTACCCGGGTCAGACCCTGGCTTGTGGTGTGTCACAATCAACAAAACATGAATACAGAAATGGCATTCAGATCTGTATAGAAACAACACATGCTTTTGTATATGTTTTTTGTATATGTTTTGTACTAAGGGTAGCTTTCCCATGTGTACTTTTTATTAGTTTCTTTAGTTCACTGCAGTTTATTGTGGACGTAAAAGGGTCTTTGTTCAATTTGTTTATCCTTTAGAAGTAGAAAACTTTATTTTTCTGCCCTGCATTATTTTCAACTTGGAGACTAGCTTTTAAATAAAAATTGGAGCTTTCCATCCTTCAGTTTGTCCGGCAAAGAATATATGGGAAACTGAACTACACTGAACAAAAATATAAATGTAACGTGCAACAATTTCAAAGATTTTACTGAGTTACAGTTCATATAAGGATATCAGTCAATTGAAATAAATTCATTAGGCCCTAATCTGTGGATTTCACATGACTGGGAATGCAGATATGCATCTGTTGGTCACAGATACCTTAAAAAAAAAAAAAGGTAGGGGCATGGATCAGAAAACCAGTCAGTATCTGGTGTGACCACCATTTGCCTCATGCAGCGTGACACATCTCCTTCGCATAGAGTTGATCAGGCTGTTGATTGTGGCCTGTGGAATGTTGTCCCACTCCTCATCAATGGCTGTGCGAAGTTAATGGATATTGGCGGGAACTGGAACACGCTGTGTACACGTCGATCCAGAGCATCCAAAACATGCTCAATAGGTGACATGTCTGGTGAGTATGCAGGCCATGGAAGACCTGGGACATTTTCAGCTTCCAGGAATTGTGTACAGATCCTTGCGACATGGGGCCGTGCATTATCATGCTGAAACATGATGTGATGGTGGTGGATAAAGGGCACGACAATGGGCCTCAGGATCTCGTCACGGTATCCCTGTGCATTCAAATTGCCATTAATAAAATGCAGTTGTGTTAGTTGTCCGTAGCTTATGCCTGCCCATACCATAACCCCACCGTCACCATGGGGCACTCTGTTCACAACATTGACATCAGCAAACCGCTCGCCCACACAACGCCATACACGCTGTCTGCCATCTGCCTGGAACAGTTGAAACCGGGATTTATCCGTAAAGAGCACACTTCTCCAGCGTGCCAGTGGCCATCGAAGGTGAGCGTTTGCCCACCGAAGTCAGTTACGACGCCAAACTGCAGTCAGGTCAAGACCTTGGTGAGTACGACGAGCACGCAGATGACCCCCGTCATCCTCACTTGAGACGGTTTCTGACAGTTTGTGCAGAAATTCTTCAGTTGTGCAAACCCACAGTTTCATCAGCTGTCCGGGTGGCTGGTCTCGGATGATCCTGCAGATGAAGAAGCCGGATGTGGAGGTCCTGGACTGGCGTGGTTATACATGGTCTGCGGTTGTGAGGCCGGTTGGACGCACTGCCAAATTCTCTACAACGACGTTGGAGGCGGCTTATGGTAGAGAAATGAACATTCAATTCTCTGGCAACAGCTCTGATGGACATTCCTGCGGTCAGCATGCCAATTGGACGCTCCCTCAAAACTTGAGACATTGTGGCATTGTGTTGTGTGACAAAACTGCACATTTTAGAGTGACCTTTTATTGTCCCCAGCACAAGGTGCACCTATGTAATGATCATGCTGTTTAATCAGCTTCTTGATATGCCGCACCTGTCTGGTGGGTGGATTATCTTGGCAAAGGAGAAATGCTCAATAACAGGGATGTAAACAAATTTGTGCACAAAATTTGAGAGAAATAAGCTTTTTGTGTGTATGGAGAATTTCTGGGATCTTTTATTTCAGCTCATGAAACATGGGACCAACACTTTACATGCTGCGTTTTATATTTTTGTTCAGTGTACCTGTATGCTGTTGTACTTTCAGAAACGTTTGAAAGAAGGTACTGTAAAAATGAAAACTAGTTCTAATGGTTAGTAGCAAAAGTAATGTGGAAAAACAGCTATGCAACTGGAATTATGATGGAATTGCTGTATAGACAGTTTTTAAAAATACAGTAACACGCATTTCATTAACTACTTTGTTTAATACATGATATAACCAAGGTACTTTATGTAAATCCCATAAATGTGATAGAACTGTCAGCATTAGGTTACATCAAAAAATAAGCAGCAGAGTTTGATAAAACTGTACTGAAGGTACAGGTTGTTTCAGTAGGAAAGATCTGTTAGTTTATGATATATAAAAATGCAGTTTCTGGTAAATCTACTCGTACCAGAAATAGTGATTGAACAGTACTCTGATTTTCTAATGCTTTTCATCTACAAACACTGAAAGATATATCTCATGTATTGTACATAAGCTCGTAGTTTCATCAGAACAGTGCAAGGTTTGATCAAAGGATAAATGTCAGTTAAGCCTGTACAATTGCTAAACAATACTTCGTGACATTTTCAAGTTTGAAGATAGGTTAAGAGGTCCATCTGAGCAATTCATCCCACACCTGTAACTTCATTAATTTGTTTTCTGACATGGATTTGACTAAACTATATAGAACTCTGACTGACATCAGGGAATTTTTTTAATGGCCTAAACAGCAGCAGTAGCAATAAATAATACCCACAGCTTCGTACAATTTTACTGACTTAATCCAAAAAAACTCCTATCCCTGCACCGTTGTTGTTGTTATTATTATTAAATCATTAGCCTACACGTCCCCTGGTGTTTAAATAACATACCTGTAATTTTTGTTTTTATTAACATCCTGACACTTTTTTTTTTTACTAGTAATTGTAAAGTCTTCTTTAAAGCTCTTTTCAAAGTGTCCGCTCTAGTGCACTGATAATGTAAGGATTATTGCCCTGTGTGGCAGAGTAGAGCCCTGCTTTTAAATAGTGGTTTGTTTATGTCTGGTGGTGGTTGGCAGAGATGGAGTTCATTTCTATCCCTGCCAAATGCATGTGAGAATGTGGTTGTTCCCAAATTAAATAATTGGTGCGGACTGGGAACAGCCACATGATCTAAAAAGAGCTAAAAGCCCCACTTAAGGGCTGCAGTCGGGGAGAGAGACGCTTCTGTATTGGTCTCCAGCTCTCCGATATAGTTTTGGGTGAGGATTGATTTTTGGTTTTGTGCTCATGACTTCTTTTGTTGAACCTTTTTATTTTGGCTCTGTGAGCTGTGTTTTGTCTGCCCTTTTGATTTATTTTTGTTTTAATAAATGTGTGCCTCAGTGCTTAAAACCTCAGTTATTGTCTTTGAGTCTCTATAACCCTTTGCCAACCTGTCACACCCAGAAGAAAACAGAATTGCTCTTCCTGCAGTGATTTCGAGGACAGAGCTCAAACCCAAGTGCACTAAAGCGTACATTTTAAAAAGAGCTTTGAAACAGACTTTAAAGAGTAGAAATTTGTCAGGATGTTAACAATGAAAAGAAAAAATCTAGGCATGTTATTTAAACACTTACAGCAACACGTGGGGACGTATAACTCTGTTTTTCTGAACCTCTCTACTTACTCTTTACACGTCACTGTGAAGGGTTTACTACCTCACTGTGACAGGGCTAGGAGCAGATGAAAAGGGGGCAGGGCAAAGCCCTGCTTTTTGTGTTGCATTTTATTATTTGATTTAAAATGTATTGTTTATTATTTAAAGACCCACACCCCTGTGTATTTAGTATGTATATTTGTAGGGTGACAAAGCCTTATGTTTATTATTGTTTAGCAGTGTGAATAGGAAAGCCCCATCCACATACAAACCTCATGCAGAAGGTGACCACCATCCCGAGTTAATTTAATTTAATTGTTGCTAATCGGGAGATGGTCACCTGTGTAAAAGCCTGCAGCTTTCTGTGTTGGGATGGGTTGTTCTGAGGAAGAACATATGAGAGAGAGAGAGACAGAGACAGAGAAGAGAGAGAGAGAGGACAGCCAAAAGAAACCTGAAACAAAAGGAAAGTAAAAACAACTGCTACAAGTGATGGAAGCGCCAGCAACATATTTGTTTAGTTAAGATTATTTTGTGTTCGTGACTTGCTTTTGTGTATTTTGTTTTGCTCTGTGAGCATTGTTTTGTTACAACCTTTTATTTTATTGTTGTGTTTATTTAAACACGTTGCCGCCACACCTTTTGCACCGCAGTACTGCTTTGTCAGGTTATGTTCCTGCATCTGACCTGACATCACCACAGAGCCACTTGTGTCACACTCACACTCATTCACAACTGCTAATATCCCAGGAAGCAGTTTTGTTGGCAAATTTATATTTTCAGTGTTATTGTAACTCCTCTGGCAAATTGAACACCACTTTGCACTTTGAGCAGTGACCTAAGATGTCTGCCATATGTGATTTTTTTTTTTTTTTTTTTTTTTTTTTTTTTTTTTTTCTTTTCTTTCCATGTGATAAAGACCTAACATGAGGAGAAAACATAAACAAGGGGAGGCCATTCGGCTCATCTATGCTCATCCAGTTTCTAGTAGCTGATTGATCACACAACATTGTCAATTTGGGTCTTAAGCAACATGATTAAGTACCCCATTCCACACCCTGGCCATTCTCTGTGTAAAGAAATGTCTCCTTTCCTCTGTTCTACTACTGTAAGTTTATCTCCACTTTAATTTCTCTGCTGATTTCTGTGCTAAGCTTAAAGTATTGGTTAGGGTTAATGTTGTCAACTCCTTTTAAGATTTTAAAGACTTAAGTCCCCCCTCAATTCTTCTAGCCTAATCCTTCAAACTTTGAGAGATTTGTTTAGTACATACTTGGTACTCCTATATGTATTCTAGTCTTACTTCAATACATTGGCCTTTATGTCCTAGTGTGCCTTTACTGTCTTTCTAAACATTTGTTTTCCTGTCTATTGTTTGTTCTTTGGATTGTATTTGATTATGAATTCTTGTTGTGTACAGCGCCTTCAGATGCCTTTGGTGTGAATGACGCTTTATGAATAGAATTTGATTTGATGAAGTTCGATCATGGATGTCATACAAGAAGAATTAACCTTTTGTTGCCAGTTTTTGCCAAACTTCCGCCGCCACAGTGTCAAAGCCTCATATGTTAAAACCCATTTTAGGTTGTTCATTCATTTTTGCAAGATTTGTACTCTGCGTCTTCAATGGGTTGGTTAACCTCTAACCTAATATGTCTCTGAGGCCATTTTAAGACTAAGTTTATTCTGTATAGACAATACACTTCCAGTTAGTTTCACAGACCCCGGTTAGTACTAAGCTTCGACTACTCAATATTAATATAGGTGAAGTAGTCCAAGGTTAGGGCTAATCAAGGTCTGTGAAACTAGCAGTTAATGTTTGGTAGGCAGCTGTGTTTTTTTTTTTTTTTTTTTTTTGTTCTATCACTGCCACATTGTTTTAACCCCATATCAATTGCCACGCTACATTATTTTACAGTACATAGGGTGTTTATAGTTGGTACACAGTTGTATTCTATGATTCTCTCCATAAAGTTTCATTACACATAATGTCCAGTGAGCATTAATTGTTCCAGTTTTTTAACCTATGAACATATCAGTGATACAGATTTTTTTTTTTTTTTACATTTTTTCTTTTTCGTTCATGTTCACAAACTGTTAGATCTGGTATGACATTGTTTATTCTACCTGGATGTTTTGCTTTTGTTCACAAACTCCTTAATTATTCTTATTAATGTATGTATGTATCTTTATTTATTTATTTATTTATTTATTTACTTTCTGCAGGCCCTCTGTGCACCGTGGAATTAACCAAAAGGAGAACGAGTCTTGGGTCCATATTTTGGTGACAATAGTTTTTCTGACTCTTACCTTGTGCTTCATATTTTATAAATTAAATTACGGCACTTTTCAGCCTGATGATGATGATGATGATCACCACCACCATCTTCATATAGGGGACGATTCTTGGAACAGTACACTGAAGGATGTATTTGAGGAACGGGAGCACATAGACTCTTCTGAAGGACATTTGCCACCAAAAGAATGAAGGAGATCATCACCATAACCATGGGGATAATGAAGATTATCACCATGGTGAAGATGGTCATGAACACCATTCTGAATAGGGCTTATATCATCATGTTGTTTTAATTACAGATTCAGGTCGGTTGTGTTGTGTAACATCCATAACTTTAAGCACACAATTAAAAGATATTGTGGCACCAATGAGGAAACTGAGTTATACGTTAAGACCAAACATGTCTGGTACATCTGTGGATTGGATTTAAAATAAAACATTTGTAGTGTATATTTAAATACATAACAAAACTGGTAACAGCCACATATTTTTCAGAGGATTTCCTGTAACTCCTCGGTTCTGCTCAATTTGTCTGGATTTCAGCAGGTTTACATTTCATGTATACACAGGTACAGCCAAACTACTGTAAGTTCTTTTTACTTCTAGTAATGACCATTTGGAAACAATTACCTGTTGATCTCGGTGAAATTTAAAATGTGGCCCTGACTTGCATGGTGTGAAGGCAAGCATCAAGCTATCTGTGACAAGACTTGAGAAATCCTCAACGTAGTCGGGTCTATTCTGGTGTTTGCTGCCGGCACCTAAATATATTTATAGCCCAGAAAGTAACAACAATAGTAGAACAGACTGCACAAGGAAATACAATTAAAATATTCTTATTTATTAAATTAGGTGTCAGATTCCGCTTAAAATCCTAAACATTTTAACTTTAAGATTAAAATATGTATATGTTTTTAAAAGTTAACATATTTTGTATTAGGAATGAGACGGTATAAAATTTGCATGGTATGATAAGATAAAAAATATATATATCATGGTAACCTTTATCACTGTATACATTACATCATGCAAGTTTTAAAAGAAATTCTTAAATGATGAAAGATTAATGTAAAGCATTTAAATTACTGTAATTTGCAAAAACAAAACCAACACATCACACTTCCTTTCATGGAAAGCTTTAAACATTTAATATTTTACTATGCCAAATAACTTGGTTCGTTTCATTTTTATAAAGACTATCGGAATAAAAATAAATAAATAAATAAATCTAAAGTTGTATACTATGGAATAGACTAGGAATAAAACAATAATATGAAACAAATGACCAGACACTGTGTAGTTACTATTGAATAAACACTAAGGCAGCATTTTTATTTCATATGATGTTTCTGATAATATCATTTTAAATATCCCGCTGATGACCAGGCCCTTTAACTCTTTTTACTTGGGCACTGTGAGTGACAACCCTGCTTGCGTCATTGGAAAGAGGAGATTCAGACCTTTAAAACGAGGTCCTACTTGTGTATTTCTGATAGATGATCCTATTAGGAGATAGGGTTGAATGCCATTGTTTTGGAGTGTTGCTGCTGCTCTGAAGATAGACCTACCTCGGTGCAGTAAACAAACATTTTCAGAGAAATTCTTTACAAAAGAAGAGAAATGCTGACACCGAAGACCCAAGGACCTATTTTCTGATAAATATACGTGTGTGTATATATGTGTGTATATAATATATACTGCATATAATTTTTTTTCATGTTTGTGGATCAGATGCATGAGAGCAGAGCTGTTAGGGCTGTGTTGACCTGGTTGCCACCTTGCTGGCCATTCAAGCCTCAGTGAACAGCCCCATCTGGTGCCACATAATCAGGGTTCCAGGAACAAATCATTTGAATGAGGTTTTTTTTTTTTGTTTTCTTTTGCTCATTTTCAATAAATCTTTTTTTTTTTTTTTTTTTGGTTGCTTTTGGTCCCTTTTGTATATATGTCCAGAAATCCTTTATTTTATTATCCCCAATTTTTTTTTTTTTTTTTTTTTTTTTTTTTTTTTTTAAATGCACATGTTCCCTACATGTTGAAGTTTCACTGTACACCATCAGATTTGAGCTGGCCATGGTAAAATATTTTTTACTAACAATAAATGTTTTTTTTTTTCTTCTAAAATGCATCTATTTTCTGTGTTTTCTGTTATCTGTATTAAACAGGGTGAGTTTCAGACTGTTTTACGTTTTTCTTATGAAAGCCTAGTGTGTGCACATTCATTTCATGCAAGACATGTACCTGCAACCTTTATAGTTAGTTATAGCCATTAATCTAACAATTAAATTAAAATCCCCCCCCAAAAAAAAAAAAAAAAAAAAGGGTGAAAATAGCTTGGACCTTAAAGGGTTAAAAGTTTAGACATAATTATAAACCCTTTACTGTAAGATCTGGATAAGGTTTAAATGTACAAACTCTAAACCTATCCCCTATTGTGAACAGACTAATTGGTTAGAATATAGGCTGTTATCACACAATAATACAAGTATTGAGTGTGTTTTGGGCTGAGCTCCATTACTGAATATTTACACAGCAACTCTGATCAAAGAATACATTTTGCTTGCAGCTGTTTGTTCCAAGGTTGGTAAAGCTATTATTGTTTGCTGGAGGTAATGCTCTTGATGCTGGAGTTGCAGCTGGTCTATGTCTTGGAGTGGTTAACCCCCATGCTTCTGGAGTGAGAGGCACACATTATTGTAACTACTTTCAAACATTTCTACTAATATAATTATGTTATGTGTTCTGTGCTCATTTGTATTAAAATTATATGTTCATACATTTTAAATACATTTGGACTTAAATAGTCAGTGTTCTGATTTCTTTTATAATTTAAACACCTAAGGAATTTATATTTTTTAATTGTTCATTTTTACATCCCTCTACCCCCTACTATACACACATTATTTACAACCTTTAATTTCTTTCATACATTTAGTCTGGTCTTTTATCTACACATCCTCCTAAGTGTTTTTTTTTTTTTTGGAAAATGTTTAAATACAAATATATTTAAAAATGAACTATTGAAATATTTATTTATTAGCATTACAAAATATCACATTACAGATAAGAGCAGTTATAAAATACAAAAAGTCAGTAGTAAAAGCAAATTCAAACAAAAAATAAAAACAAATACAATAAATACATTTGAGACCAATGGTTTTGACTAACAGCAGTTAAACTGATAGTAAAAATATATTTGAGTATAAGAGTAAATCCATTAAAAGCAAAGAGTAAGTGCAATAAATGGATAAGAACAATTTCAATAAGCAATTACAAAATGTGAATATGGTTACCTTTAAGAGTAAAATCAAGTACCAAACACAGGGAATATATATATATATAGATAGATAGATAAATAGATAAATTATATGAGCAGTAGTAGTATACAGTAAAGTGTAGAGCAGTTAAGTGCAAGTACACAAGTACAAGATGATGCAAGTACTGATGCAATTGGGTACCATTAGTTGAGAGTTGTGAGATTTACAGATGCTGTCTGAACAGGTGTGTCTTGAGGAGGCACCTTGAAGGTGGTCAAGGACTGAGCACTTGATATCCATGGGTAGATCGTTCCACCACTGAGGGGCAAGGGTGGAGAAGGAGCGGGCTCTGGAAACGGGGACTGGAGTGAAGCGTACAAGTAATTTGCAATACTAGCTACTGTATTATACACACTAAAATAACTACCAAACATTTTCTTTTTTTTTAATGGTGTCATTAATTGTTATTTATGCAACATCAGATTTTTTTTTCTGGCGATTCTGTTATTTTATTAAGCTGATGTTCCAGGGTGGTTGAGGCAATCACTATTCTGCACTCCAGTATAAATGAACTGGCAGACATTACTATCCAATTACTTTTATGACTGCTGAATCTGCTGATACTGGCTGATTCAACATTTCATTATCTTGAGAAGTAATGGCCTGTGTTTTATCCCCTTTGATTATTTGTACTCTTTAATTGTTAAATGTGTTTACCGGTACTTAAAGAAATAAAAATAGTCAAAGATAAAAAATATATAAATATGTGTATATATCCATAATTCAGTGATCAAAAATGTAAACTTTAATCTAGGTAATTGTGAACTCTCCAATTCAGTGTTTAATCAAATGAAATATACATGCAAATTAACCAGGATGCTCTAAAAAGATGACTGATCTTTCTGAGTTGAATTTGTCCACTGTTACTCATCATTAGTATAACCTCATTAGTTTTGACTGTAGTTCGTCTGCTATTTTGATCCACTACCATCACATTGACAGCAAGGTGTTTTCAGCCACATGCTTCAGGCCGGATTTAATATACATAAAAGGCACACATTTAGAAAACTACTCCCAGGAGAATGCTATTAGTGCCATTAGTAACACTTCCATCACCTAAGTAGAGAAACGATATGAGAAAGGTTTATATGTAACATTTGCACACACCTTTATAATTAAGCTCAGGGTTCCTTTTTAATCTAAGTAATGGTTGAACAAGCCCTTTATAAAAATAAAAAATAAATTGGCTTGGGCATTACTGAAATGAAATGCCTCCTTTAAAAGTGCCAAGAATTCATGTTTTCCTGAATAATTTGAATTGGAGAGTATTTTTTTACTCTCCAACAAAATACATTTTGAAAAGTCTTCGAGACAGTCATCAGCGGTAAAATTAAAAATGACAAATCAAACGTTTCTCAATACGCATTTCTGGAATGTCAAACAGTTCAGATGCTTTTAAATTACTCTTGAAAAGAGTGCCAGAGCTAAGATGACACAAACTCCCTATTTTTTCTATGGGATTCGCATGCTGCCCATGTGAGTGCTTTTGGAAGTCCTCCTGCAAATCTTAACACTGATGTTTACTAATGTAAACTACACTGTGCACTCGGTATATGACCTGAGAATTCATCCATGACTGTAATTTCTTTTACAAAGATGTGTTTATGTATACACTGTAACCCCTTTTGAAGGTTAACCAGATATATAGACTTAAGCATTTTAATACATTTCTGTGTTATAATGTGACTTATCATCAATACCTTGTGACTATACATTTTCTTTATAAAATAATAAAATTGCAAGGTAAATGTTTTAATAATTTTGTAACAGTGTGTGTGTATTTTATATATATATAAATATATATATATATATATATATATATAATATATATATATATAGAATTCAATTTTAATACAACACAATTTTTAAAAAGACTTGAATCACTAAAGCACAACCTTCCAGAGAATACAATTTTATTTTGCATGGATGTAAAATCCTTGTATCCAAGTGTCCCTTGTAAAGAAACTTTAGAAGCTTGTCAAAAAGCACTAGGTGATAGACTAGATAAATCAATCATAGATCATAGATCAATGTAGTTTTAGAAAACAGTTATTTTAAGAACATAAGAAGAACATAAGAAAGTTTACAAACGAGAGGAGGCCATTCGGCCCATCTTGCTCGTTTGGTTGTTAGTAGCTTATTGATCCCAAAATCTCATCAAGCAGCTTCTTGAAGGATCCCAGGGTGTCAGCTTCAACAACATTACTGGGGAGTTGATTCCAGACCCTCACAATTCTCTGTGTAAAAAAGTGTCTCCTATTTTCTGTTCTGAATGCCCCTTTTTCTAAACTCCATTTGTGACCCCTGGTCCTTGTTTCTTTTTTCAGGCTGAAAAAGTCCCTTGGGTCGACACTGTCAATACCTTTTAGAATTTTGAATGCTTGAATTAGGTCGCCACGTAGTCTTCTTTGTTCAAGACTGAACAGATTCAATTTTTTTAGCCTGTCTGCATATGACATGCCTTTTAAGCCCGGAATAATTCTGGTCGCTCTTCTTTGCACTCTTTCTAGAGCAGCAATATCTTTTTTATAGCGAGGTGACCAGAACTGAACACAATATTCAAGATGAGGTCTTACTAGTGCATTGTACAGTTTTAACATTACTTCCCTTGATTTAAATTCAACACTTTTCACAATGTATCTGAGCATCTTGTTAGCCTTTTTTATAGCTTCCCCACATTGTCTAGATGAAGACATTTCTGAGTCAACAAAAACTCCTAGGTCTTTTTCATAGATTCTTTCTCCAATTTCAATATCTCCCATATGATATTTATAATGTACATTTTTATTTCCTGCGTGCAGTACCTTACACTTTTCTCTATTAAATGTCATTTGCCATGTGTCTGCCCAGTTCTGAATCTTGTCTAGATCATTTTGAATGACCTTTGCTGCTGCAACAGTGTTTGCCACTCCTCCTACTTTAGTGTCGTCTGCAAATTTAACAAGTTTGCTTACTATACCAGAATCTAAATCATTAATGTAGATTAGGAATAGCAGAGGACCTAATACTGATCCCTGTGGTACACCGCTGGTTACCACACTCCATTCTGAGGTTTTTCCTCTAATCAGTACTTTCTGTTTTCTACATGTTAACCACTCCCTAATCCACGTACATGTGTTTCATTTGTTGATAAAAATTACAAACAAAACGATGGTACCGCAATAGGATCTAAATTAGGAATGCATTTTGCCTGTACATACATGGGGAAAGGGAAGAACAATTTCTTAAAAAATCAATAAGAGATGATATTTTGGGGGTTTGGACACATGGAGAAGAATCTCTTTTCCAGTTTCATAAAATGGCAAACGAAATACACAGTAATATTAAGGTGGACCTTCGATGGACAAGAAAAGAAATATAATTTTTAGATACCGTAGTAAACCTTGAAAAAGGTTCAGTTGAGACTGACCTCTTCTATAAACCTACTGACATGCACCAGTATTTACACAAGTCCTCTGCACATCCAATACACACTAAAAGGACAATCCCAAAGGGGCTAGGAATAAGAATATGAAGAATATGCTCTAAAGAAAGTGACTATGTAAAACAAAGACATGTATTAAAAACTAATCTTAAAAAAAAAAAGAGGATACAAAGAAAGAAATTATAGAGACAGAGTTAAGAAAAGTGGATAAACTAAAAAGAGACGATCTACTAGATTATAGAAATAGAGATAAAAAGGTCAAGAGAGTCCCATTAGTAATGACGTACTCTAAACTTTTGCTCAACATTTCTAAGATAGTTTGGAAACACTTGCGTATTCTACATAATTCAGAAAAATTGAAAAAAGTGTTTCTTAAGGCCCCAGTTGTTGCATTCAAAAGAGAAGCTAATTTAGGTGATATTCTAGTTCACAGTAAACATAAAAGAATAATTGACAGAATAGGTTCTACAAATACTCGCACTGGTACATGTAAAGTTTGTAAATACATAGACAAAAGTAGAAGTATAATTAAACATAAGAACACCACATATCCACTAAAAACTAATACCTACTGTATAAATAGCAATGTTGTTTATGGAATAGCCTGTGAAAAATGTGATGAAATAAAATATGTTGGAGAGACTGGAACAACTTTATATAAAATAATTCAGAACCACCTTTCATTAATTAGAAATAAAAAAAATGAATGAACCAATAGTACAGCAATTCACCAATCAAGGACATGACATAAATGATGTAAAGTTTGTAGTATTAGAACATCTAAAATTAGATAATGCGACATATAGAAGAATAAAAGAAAGTAAATGGATAAATAGACTGAACACAATTATGCCAGCGGGACTCAACAGAAAAGAATGAACTAATTAATTCCAATAAAATATATAAAAGTTAAAAATAATTAAATAAACAAAATTAATTCAAAAGTTGTGCATGCTGATATGCTGGGGAGACCATATCAAGGCTGATCCTCAGAGCCAGCATTGCATGATAATATAAATATAAGTTTATATAAAATAATGTTAATTAGAATTAATATAGATTTAAAGATATAAGTAAAAGTGATGTCACATATAGAACACCATTACATCATGTAAGAATAAATCATGGATTTGAATATAAACAATAACAAGTAGTTGTCATGCTGTCAAACACCTATAAATACCTCCAATGTTTTGATTCAAACACAGGCTCCCTGAGGGGCTCCCTTGAGAAGTATATGTACAAAGATATATCTTTGAGCTAAAAAAATATATATATATATATATATATATATATATATATATATATATATATATATATATATATATATATATATATATATATAAGATTAATGATTTGATTTGGAAAGCAAGTTGTTTGCAGCTTTTTAAAGTTCCAGTTTTAGGGTAAAATGTTTTTCTTCAATACCACTCTGACTGTTCTTAAGTAACATACAGGTAAGACTGGACAATGTTTGATAAAGCACCCTACTTTGCGTCAAGATAGTTACCGACTGATCGAACCATTGGACAAAAAAGGAGAAAATGTATAATACATGTGAAAGTTACACAATAAAAGCTTATATAAAATAAACAATACATTATTATATTATCTAATTATTATTTATTTATTTCATTAGGTTATCGAGAGGAACAGTAATTCCTCGCACCAAGTAATAGTGAAGCGCGAGAACATCCAGTGACTGTCTATACAGCACGGATAGTTTACTTGTTTTCAAGGTATTGGCGCAGCAAAAGTAAATCAGCTAAAAGCACCATTTCACTTTTAATTTGTAGTTCCCAACACATGTGAAATGTAGAACAAAAAAGTTAATATCTGTCATACAGTAAGAGAATTAAATCGCCAAAGGAAGGTAAAAATGTCCTTCTTTTTCTGCAAACATATTTTTTATGCAGATTTTTGCTGACCCCAGGCACTTTTATCAATGCAAATAATATTACAGGACATCCACGTTTAATGACAATTAACTTGTTTTGTCAACATGGAAATATAGTAGGGAACGCTCTTATTGTGACCTCCTTCTTTCAAAATGCTCTGAAGTGGTGGGGCCAAGGTTGCCCCAGTGGTTTATTGAAACTTGACTTGTGTTTTTGATATCTCCACTTTAACTGGCTGGGCACTTTGATAACTTGAGATTTTTTCACATAGTTTTTGCTTCAGATAAGGATACACACATATAAGAAATAAAATATCTAAATATTGCTATGTGATTAAGGTTGAAGGTTGTTTGGATCAATCTGAAACATTGCAATATCTTTTGGCTTTTTAATTGAATGTTTGATTTTGGCGGTGCAACAGTTTTGGGTTTCTACACAGCTTTAAAATGACTGGTTGTAACATTCATTTTTTTTTAATATGTTCTGTGCAGTGAAACATGTTTGTGATCAGATCTGGCAGTCCAGCAACATACAAATAAACTGTATTCTTAACATCAGTGTTGTTCTTCTAGACTTAAAGCATCATCTCAGTGTTAAATGTCTTGTTCATATATACTGTCATTATTGATAAGGCTTGTGAAAACAGGTATATCTCTCCCTGATTCCATTACAATTCTTATTTGTGCAACCCTTGTTCATCCTGCATTCACTGTGTCTGATCCTGAGTAAAAGTGTGTCTGCTGTCTGTGAAGAGTACATTCCCTTGATAGCATATTTCATTTTGGGCCTCTGCTTGGCATCAAATTACCGTACATTAATAAAATAAAAAACACACATGTTTTACAATATTGGCCTGGAAAGGATTATTTGATGCATTTGCAAAAAGGCTTCCCATGATTTTGGATATGTAATATGTTTCAAGCACTGTAACCAGTTTAAAATAAATAACTCCCTGGGGGCCTAATTGCCATTTTGTTACCACTCATCAGTTTTAATTACAGCACATAGATCCAGTGTTTCAGGAAGCAGAGGTTTATTTCTTCATTATTATTATTTGTGCTATCTACTGAAGTGGCTGAAGGATTTTATGGAGCATAGCTCCATTTACAAGAGATTGAAGAAGAAGAGACAATTCTGTTTTATGAACTGTTTTTCTCAGTGAAAAAATAAATAGTTAAACTTTTGAACTGTAAGCACTTTGCCCTAAGGGTATTTGAAAAATATCATTCCATTTATTAGGAACGTTCCTACTTCTGATTGTTCTTTTAGAGCTTGTTTCCCCCACCAGTCACAGACAAGCTCAGAATTAATTTAATCAGAACCCATTGCACTGAAGTTTAACCTTTAGTGGTCCATTTATTCAGTACAGTAAAACAGGTTTAAAACGCACTGCATATCAACAGGACACTCAGTACTGCATCTCCAGCCAAGCCCCACCCCTTGTTCACTGTATTTATAACATACCTCTTCATATTCATCACATACCTCTTTATGTGATAAATCATCTCCTGATAACTCATTTTATCACCAAACTCCTCAATAATGTGATCCAAGTCATTATTTTATTACTATAACATCTCAAAAAGCTCTGCAAATGTCTGTGATATTCTTTGAGCACTGGATGCGGAAGCAGCTATCTTCTTTGTTTGTGTCCGTGTTATCTCTGTGGTGCAGGGGCTATGTGTATTGCTCAGATCTGCCCCCCTTTTTGTTGGCTCCTATTGGTCTCACTTGGCCATTGAAAGGGTTTCTTGTCTTTTTCCTGAGAAAAAACGATTAGAGACCTGTGCTTGATGTCTTTTTGATGCTGTCGGACAGGAAAGGGAAAATTGTAATGTCAGACCTGTAATGTCAGGACTACAGCAGGATATCTTAGATTTACCTCCTATAAAAATGAGTTACAAGTTTGACTATACAGCCTATAGTCCTGTTAACTCCAATGAGTGTTTCATCTCCTGAATTTCTTTAAATTCTCAGCCTCCTTCACAAACAAGTTTTAACAGTTCAATAGTGGGGAAACTACTTTGACTCTACATGATTAAACTTAACTGGAAGTTTGTTAGAATCATGTTAACATATTTCTGGACAGATCTGGACAATCTAACACCAAATGCAAAACACTATGTTTTGTATCTAATTTATAGATAGTTTAAAAGTTTAAAAATGTCCCTTTATGTGAGTGAAGAAATAAAACATAGTTATAATCAACTCAGTTTGAATTATGACAAATAACGTTCTAGTCTCAAAACTACAACAATGCTACATATTGCATAACCCGGTAGAGAGTCTCAACCCTGGCCATCAAGTACTCCCAACAATTCAGATATTTATTTAAACCAGTTCTTTTTAAAAATTTGTATTGTAGTCTGGTTTTTAAAAAGCCATCCCACTATCTGCCCTTGATGTACAGTCATTCTTCTTTATTTAGATTTAAATACGCTATAGAAGTCACAAAGAAGTCTTTATCTGCTCTTAACATTATTCCTTCTGTTCAGTGATTGATACAGTGAGTACATAGAGAAAACTTTGTCTTTTAAATCTAGTGCTTGCTACTATACAATTGCATCTCTCAGCGAGTTTAAGAAACGATTTAAAATGCTAGCTCTAATGACATGTTTTATTAGTAAATCACGCATAAACATAAAGGCTGTCATTGTTAAATATTCAGTTTGTGGAGACTGCCAAGTATTACTAGTCTTTTAATGAACCGTTTCTCCTCCTTTCCACATTCTGAAATGAAATCTTTAACCTTGTCAGCTGCTTTCCCTGCTGAGTGCTAGATGTTATTAATTGGTGTCGTCTGCATTGAAATGGCCAAAAGCAAAGAACATCCCTTGGTTTTTATTATTATGTTTCGATTAAGCAACATATCTTAAAATGTCACTTTTAATGCCAAACCTATTCAACTCATGTTATTACATTTTCAGTGGGAAGACCTATGTTAAAAAGAAACTTGACCAAAAAGAAATTTGACCAGAATATTAAATAAACCTTTTGCAATGGCAACACATCAGGCTGGTATCATAGCAGAAGTCCATCTGGAACAAATATCTCAGCCAGTTAGCATTTTTTAGTTTTCCAACTTCAATAGAAATAAAAAAAAAAAAACTGAGCAATGCATACATGTATAAAAGAACCTCCAAAACACTTCAGCTGTCATCTTATCTTTTTGAAATGTTATTGTTAAATGAGACAGAAGTGTTTCTGAAACATTCTTATATTCAACGTATATACTGTACTATGAATAAGTATTATTTTCGTCAGTATTACAAACTATATTGGTCTGAGTTTAATCTCATTATCTGGATAAACTAACATGATTTAACCAAGAACTTGCAACTTACAACTGCAGTGCCTTGCTTGTGGTTACTTCTTTGGGGTTTGGGTGACATGAGTGCTTATTAGATTTGGCCGCTGGTCCAGCATCTCAAGAAAAGGAAGCCGCCTCCCTCTGGAAGAGAAATTGATTTGATGAGGCCAGGTCAGCAGGGTTGACTGTGAAGAAGGTAGCCATGGACTGCTCCCCATCAAAGGATATTTTGGTGCCAGTAGGATTGTGTCAGCAACAACTAGGTGAGTTCTTTGAAAATATATTATAATAATAACAGAGGAGGAGTTATGTTTCCAGGCCTGGTTGGTGTAGAAATATTCCAGCCAGCGTGAAAGCACACTGGCACCTTATTAACAATTGTGTTGAAGTGTTAAATTAGTCACTGTTTTTCTGTTTGGTTGCTGGGTTTGTTTGCTGAGAATGTGGGTTTACAGTGTAGATGGTGTATTACAAATATTGGGTAGGGCCAGAGTTAGAGAGTTCTCCCAGCTGAAACTGCATGGACTGAGAAATGCACTACCCCTGAGAAAAGTGTAGGGGAAGTTAGGGCTGTTCCCTCCTGCCTACTGTAGAGCGCTAAGTTGGTAGGGAGAGGTTTGAATGAAAATAAATACTCCCCTTCCTGAAAGGTATAAAGGCTTCTTTGTGTCTGGTCAGTTAGGCAAACTACATTAAACAGAACCAAAGTAACCCCTTATAAATGTTATGGTATATAATAAATAAATAACCTAAAATATATCTGTGGTCTTAATTTGATTCTTTGAAATGTAAAACTAAGCCTCCCAAGGACTAGATTCACTGTTATTTTATGTATTATTTTTAATACATTTGAGCTATTATATAGTTTTTTGTTAATATCCCATTGTGTATAATAAAATGGTGTATTTTTTTTTTTTTTTTTTTGTATATAACAAAACATTCATTTTATATTTCCAAGTGGAATGACATTGTAACTACATTGCAAATAACAACATTACAGTAATTATGTAATGCCAAATATTACATTGAAAGAACAATAAAAAAAAGACCATAAAAAACTGTAAAATGTTTATTCATTTCTCTGGTCACTGTTACCATTATAACGCAGAGGAGATCCAGTCAGCATCAACACACCACATAAACCCTTTCTGGGCATTCTGAAACAAAGCCGCAATATTTCTGTGTGGAGGCAGCTGCCTTCCCATATCCAGCACAATAACACAAGTATAGCAACACTCGCAGAAGCAATAAACTCAATCCCACAGACTATCAAACATACTACAGAACAAAACTTTACTTTAAAACATTGTGACGGCTGGTGCACTGAAAAAAGAGATATCCAAACGGAAAGCCGTGCCCGTGTTTCCAAATAAGAGTCAAACATTTGGTCTGTATATTTTTAACCTAGTAGTAAAACACATATTATTATTATTATTATTATTATTATTATTATTATTATTATTAATATATATAATAATAATAATAATAATAATAATAATAATAATAATAATAATAATAATAATAAAGTACCATATTACAGTCACCGAGAAAATAGTAGCAGTGGTTAGCTTAAATAAAAAAATTACACTGTATAAACACTGTTATACTTTATGCAAAAAAAAATGAAATCATATTAATAAATAATATTAAAAAACACATCCTTGTAGGTTATTTATAATGTTCTTCAGTTCTCTGGCTTTGTTTCCTGTTTTCATAATAGAAGGCAATATGAGTCTCTAAAGCCAAGGATATCAACTTGTACAGATACTGTTAATGGACACAATGGCTGGATCAACCAGGCCCATTTCTTCATGTTCGTTGACACACAGCTGGTAGCCACACCCTCTCCTCCTTTGAATAGGTGGGACCCTGTTATCATGTTTGGCACGTGGGGGAAGCAGGAAACCAACACTACCAGCAATCAGCATGTGCCAGATGCTGTGGATGTAGAAGTAGTTCTCCTCGGTCTCCACAAAGGCATACAGTGCCACAGCCGAGGTGGCGATCACAGTGCCAGGGAAGAGGTAGAAAACCCAACGCTTCCAGGTGGGTGGGTAGCAGCGGCGTCTTCTGATTGTCCGTACAGTCTGTACAAAATGAAAAAGAAAAGAATGAGCTTTAACTTGTGCAACATTGATATTTACTGCAAATACTGCCCGAATGACGATTTGATGACCTGTGCTGCACTGTTGTAGTTTGCCATTCATCCAGGACTGTATAACTCTCACTGGTGATGCAGTAAATGCAGTTGTTCTAAACGCAAGTCATTAAAATCATTGAAAAAGTTTTTCTATTGTACTATGTTTTTTAGTATTAGTATCATTCATTATATTCATCGTCCGTTTACATCCCTTTTCCATGGATTTGCCTCCAGAGCACTCTATCATATTGTTGACAGTCCAGTTGGTTTGCATTTCCCCAAAGGTTGTTCTACCTTCTGTATTTTGTCCTAGATGAAAGAAGTAAAATCATGCAGCATATGGCACTAGCATCTGATGGCTATTACTCACGATTTATATAATTATCATAATCCTTTGATTATATAATATGTGGCCTTGTTATCCAATAAGCAGCTACCCACTCTTTAGTGGCTACTGAGCAAGAGCTATATATATATATAATATGACATATTCTAAATTATTAGCCAACATTTCAAAAATAATTCTAAAAGGGCTGGTAATGGCTTTTAGAAGAGAAGCAAATTTAAATGACATCAAAACCTGTAGAGCACATTTATGGTATGCAAATACAGTTAAATAAAGATAAAAGCGAAATCACAAATAGAGAAAATAGATATTCAATCATAAGAAACTCATCATGCAAAAATAGCAACCTTGTTTATGGTCTGTTTTGCCAAAATTCTAACAAAACAAAATATGTAGGAGTGACTGGTACAATGTTATATAAAAGAATACAGAATCACCTATCAAACATAAGAAATAAAAAAGTAACTGAACCAATAGTTTACAAAAAACAAGCATAACATGAATGACCTAATTTTTTTTTTTGTTTTAGAAGAAATAAGATTAGATAATGTACAATACAGGAGAATAAAGGGAAAAGAAGGATAAATAAACTCCATACCATGATGCCTGATGGATTAAATAGAAAGGAATAGTAGATTGTGATATCAGTAACTATGTAGTAAATGACATCACAAACACATTGATGGATTTGAATAGAAATAAGTGAGTGCAGTGTAGTCACTATGGCATCAAAAGCCTGTAAGTATCTCTACTGTTTGTTTGAAAGAAACTAACTGTGCAGGTGTGTTAAATATACCAAAACTTTGGCTTGGAATGAAAAACAGATATAAATAATCCCCAAATTCTGACACCTTCCTTCTGCTTTTGTTTTATACTCAGGATTGCCAATTGAAAATACAAAATTGATTTTCCATAAATTAGCAACTGAAGGCGAGAGCCCTAATTAAGACAGGCTATTTGCAAATGGCAGTATTGTTCAGTAGTGTACAATAAATATATTACAAAGCTACTCAATCACTGTAAACAATGACTTATCTCTATTTAATGTTAGCAGACTTGAGTTGGGATTATTTATAGTTGCTCATCTTCTAAGAGCTAATGTTTAAATAAAGTTTTTACGAGTAGAATAAAACACATTATCGGGGATGGGGGCTTGTGTCTGTAGCACTATGTAAAAACATTGTTTACAATAATATGTATAAAGATATAGCCTCTTTTAAGGTATTATAGCTCGACAATACAACATTGATATATAAATATAGATAGTGACATACATCTGTATTTTACCTAATGTAACATAACATATTTCCAGAGTATTTATCAATAAACCATATGTATTTTAGTTTAGTTTTACCTTAAAAACAGCTGAATGCTTTACAGAGACAGGTGAACAGATTTACTGTTGAATTGCAGTATTTCACAAAAAAAAACAGATTGTTGCTTTCTAGCTGAGTGATCTAATTTGCGAATCTCAGCAAACATTGACGATGCAAGGCCTTGAAAAAAAAATGACAAGTTGGTAAAAAGGAACTGTAACCATAACTGAGTAGCACTGATTCATAAACACAACACTGATTCATTGCAGTTTTAGCAGTAGAAAAAAATACTGCCCAAGAACAATAAATAAATAAATAAACTCAGTTTGCCCTTGCCTGTAATCCATCAATGATGTTTCCAGGCAACTAGAAGGGGACAAAATAATGCTCCTTTTAAAAAGCAACGGGCCAATAAGCAATGATATGTAACAGATTGGATGGGTTCAATATGGGCCAGGATCTGTAATTACTATTGACATGGTTCAACCTACTGTACCTGGAATACCTTGACTGCCATTCATTTAAAATGATCTTATATGTTTGAATCTCTGCTTTTAAATCTAGCATTTCCTAATACACATTTTGTAAAACAATAAACACTACATCTTTCCCCTGTAAACGTTTTTTCTGTTGTTAATTATATAGGGGGATGCAAAACCTTTTGTTGTACATGGAGCAACACACTAAGATGATCATCAGTTTGCCATGTTCTCCTCTGTGGTTTAGTTAATGAGCACCTGGCATATTCCTCTGCAGATAACTAATATTGCATTTAAAAAAAGAAAGACCGAAACAAAATGAAGCACACAATTACATCCTTTCTCTCTGTCTCCAAACAATCCATTCTATTCCTGTCAAAGCAGGTGCTTCTACTTGCATAGCAATTATCTAATTGACTAACTATGCAAACTGATTTAATTCAGGGAGAAGGAAGCCAGATTTTTAACTCAAAGCTACAAGTAACAGGAGGGACAAATTTCCGCCTTCTTGGGTTCTCATGAGTATCTTATTTTCCGTATTTCCCTGATTGATAAATGGTTGAGCCTGAACAGGTTTTCCTCTTGTCTTTGATTTTTGTTAATCTCGGTTAATGTAAAAACTGTGTATTTGCCTAAGAATCAATCTACGTGTGCAATGCCTAAATACAGATTTATCAGAAACAGACCTCTAGCTCAGTGGTGCACAACTCCAAACATCAAGAACCATTCCAGTCCAGATCTTTATTCCAAGCAGGTCCTAACGTGCTAAGAGTCAATTAACTAATTTAGGAGAATAAATAAATAAATACAGCGCTGCTGTTTTGGTATGATAACTTTACCCATACTGTCTATTTTTACAATTGTTACATTCAAATAGGATCTTTGGTAAATGGTTCAAACTAATTCCACAAGTAGCAATATTATACTGTTTTCCTATAGTTTGTTGACATCTAGTTTATTGTCACCATGGGTATTCATTAAACTGTATTTAGAAGCTTGAGGGAGTATTCAGTTCATGTATTTTGAACTTCTATTCACAGTGCTGATTCAAATACATTAATATCTGGTGAATTAACAAAATAACATAACATTACTCTGAATACCCATTTCACTTAGAAGTATCCTTCCCTGACAGTTAGTAAACACAGTAGCACTGCTGACTTTGCTTGTTTCATTAGTACATTGAACATCATTTGGATGCACTACCATATACCAAGCATAGTCTGGCAGCAGTTCACAATACAAGGGCCGATCAGGATTGACCATGTTAATAGTTCATAGTTGTCTATTGTTAAAAAAATGACACAGGTTTTGCCCTTACCCAAGCAATAGCCATTATCCCTAAGGCAAAAATGCTAGGTCCAAGGAGGTTCCATAGTCCATGTCTGTCAAGCTGCAGGGCCATAGAAAGCACCATAGCACCCAGTAAGTAGAGCACCTTAAAAGGAAAAATCAAGAACAGCATTACAGAGGTGATACAATGGAGGCAGACTGGAAACACAACTGCTGCAGTGGCAAAGACTCAAGGCCTATTGTATGATCCAAATAGCTGTAAGTTGCTGGACAGCAGTTAATCACTGTGTGTCAGCAGGTGACTGAAGAAAATGCCAACCCTAAAGAGAGAGGCAAAGGCTTTTGATCTGCCATTGTAGTTCACAATACAATGCCTCCCTCGAAAGCACTACTCCCAGTAGGCTTTGGCAGTTGCTATTCATGCTGGTTCATAGTGCAACTGAGTGGCTGATTGAATCTGTATAAGTCTATATAGGATTTAAAAAAAAAATGTAATAAGACTTTTCACTTTAAAGAAAGAAGAAATTGACTTTGTTTCAGTCTGCTGATTAGTCACAACTAGGAACTGTATACAATAGAAAACCTGGCAGGCATTACAGGGATCCAATGCTGCACAACAACAGCACAAACACACCAGCCATCGTTTGGATTAGTTCAGGAATAAATATCTGTAGTTACAATAAATACATGTGGAAGTATAACAGTTTAAAATAATAGGACTTGGTGAAATACTATTAGCAATATGACACCTTTTTTGGGTACTTGGATCGCTCTACAATCAGCCATTCATTTGTATTGGATGGAACTAGTCGTCCCCCCATATGTTTCAGGGAGCTGTATATATATATATATATATATATATATATATATATATATATAGTATATATATATATATATATACTGGTATGCATGTATGTGTGTGTACAAGTAACTGGGTCTGCATGTACATACAAGTAATTCAATACAGAATCAGGCACAAGTTATTGTTCTTGTTACACCATCTTTACAGCATTCCGATTCAAATCTTATAAAATAATGAAATGTAGTTCACAGCTTGATTCCCAGCTTTTTTCCTCAACATTTTTTTTAACAAACAAATGCATTTTGGTTGCCATTGCAAAACTACCTAAAAACAACCATATGATCGTTTTACAGCAGCTCTTTGGTATTTTGGGATTCTAAAAGGTTGAGTATTGCTCCCATAAATAAAACACATTTCTGCTTTCTGGCTGGGTGATATAATTGGTGAATCTCACTAACCATTAAAAATGCAAGGCCTTGAAACAGAACATAACAAGTTGATAGAAAGAAACTAACTATGCAGGCTTGATTCATTGCAGTTTTGCCAATAGGGATACACCAGGAAACATTTGCCCTAGAACAAAGACTACTTCTCACTTTGCCCTTGCCTATAATCCATCAATGCTGCTTCCAGTCAACTAGAAAGGGAAATAATGATGTCCCTTTGGGAAAGCAACAGGCCCATAAGCACCTTACATTTCAGATGTGACAGGTTGGAGGAGTTCAATATGGGGTATGTTTATAATGTGCACCTGGGGCAACCTAACTGAACACCATAGCTGCCATTCAAAAAGAAGTTCAAATGCCCTTAAATGTCTAAATTCCACACACATGTAGGAATCAAAGGGTTAATAGCAACTGTAGTTACAAAAGCACACCTGCTTGATGATGGACTGTAGCCTTGCCATAGATATAACTGTAACCCAGACAGACATGAGTGAGCCCAGGAAATCACAGAACTGCAGAACATCGTATTCCATTATGCAGAAAACCACGACCCCAGGCTGGTCACAGGCATGGTAAAACTGAACACAAAGAAAGGGAAAGAGAAAGTACAATGGTTAGACCTCAATAATATTCCAATAGCTTGCTGTAGAAAGAAAATATATACATTTTTTAATTTTTGCAAACTCTCAAACCTATACGTTTCCATTCAATCTGCATTGTCACAAGATAGAGCATCTATTCTATGCACTGCCAAGAATAACTTCTCAAATGTGTTCCTTTCTATTCCTCATTAAAATATCAATCAAGATACTATTGAAAAACCAGGACTGGGAAACCCTGGATACATGATACTCTCTGAACAGCAGCAAGCTGTTTGATCTTTCTAATTCCACAGACTGTTTAGTGGTATTGAAATCCTGGATGGGTATTTCCTCTGTACATACTACATTGATTTTTAAGCTACTGTAAACATTTGGCACTGACAGCTATGTTGTGTTTTTATCTCAAGGCTACTTACAGATAAGTGTTTTGATGTTATTTCTCTCTTCAGATGATCAGTGATAAAAGGTAGCAGATAAAACAAACATTATTATTTGGGAGGGGGTGGTCCTGCTTGCTTAACTCTTGTTAAAGCAAGCAGAGTATTCTACTTTTGGATTTGATGCGGGCAGATACATGAATACAAGGAAGAGTATACATTTTATAAGGACGAATGGCAGTGATGTTTAGAACAATTTTTAGCTTAACCAAACCTCTATACTCTATCAATTCTAAAACACATAAACTGTACTTGGTATTGTATTTACTTATTATGCCCGGCTGGGAGGCATAAGGTGACTTACCAGTCCATACAAACTTTATAATTTTACAAATATTTAGATAACCACATATCAAATGGTGACAAAGCTTTTCAGGACAATCTTTAGCACAATATATTGAAAGTGTCAGGTCTTTGTTCTTTTCCTGATCTTAGCTTTTTGCTTTTTTAATCTCCTGTTCTTCTCAATGCTCACACCGCTCTGCATGATTTACTATCTGTGTCACTTTACAACCAGATTTATAAGACCACGGTCAAATTCAGTGTCTCTTATTGGTTCTAACTACTTAGCTCTGACTGCCTGTGTGCCTTAATTGCTCACCCAAACTGTACAGATGAAAGCACATTTAAAACACAACTCGACAAGATAAGAACCATTGCAGCGGTTTAAACACTTTTTGGGCACCATATTGGACATTAAAATGTGTCCAAGACAGAAATGTTCTGAAACATGTTGTTGTTGTTTAATAAACAAACAAAAGGAAATTAGCAGGGGTAGATGGCAATACTTCACATTTCTACAGCAATGGTGAAGTATTTACTGTAAAAAACCTGCCTTTTTGAGACAACAATTTCAGGAAAAAGCCTATCGGTCTAAAAGTGTCTATAGGTGTATAAGTCGACCCCCCCCTTTTTAGGACCCCGTAAAAATACTTAGAAAATAGACTTATACAAAGGTTTTTACAGTATGTTGATATGTAATATGTTTGTTTTTATTTTATTTTTTTTACCTTTTGTCATCTGCTTTGGTTTAACTGCATTTTTGGTTTTATTTGTAACAGAAATCTCCACTTTGTGTCTAACCTTGTGTTGTTTTAGTTGAAGTGCATTGTCTGCCACTAGTTTTGAGAGCAAAGCTGTACAGATACAATCGTGCATGCATTTGAAGGCCAGGATATCGCAATATCCAGTGATCTCTTTTATACTGTACGTATTAAACCAATATCATCCGGATTACACTCACTTTACTGTGCAATCAAAATCCCCTTACCATAATACTAGCCATGGATTGCCAGAGGTTTCATTTCCAATACTAACTGTTTTTCCTTTAATGGACCACACTGGCACCAAAGCGAGCGAGCATAGGTGGGCTGACTGGCCTTTTCTCACTCTTGAATTTTTTAGGTGCTGTAGAGCTCAATCAAGCAGTTTTGTGTTTGTTGTGTGTGTTTGTAACTGGGTGTCAATTATTTGACTCTGTACATTGTGCAATGCACTGTAACAATTGGTGCCATCTTATCTGAAGTTTTTGGACCAAGCCAAGCCTCTTTTAAAAGAGAGGGAGCATGGAATAATAGAATGCTGTGTTTCCTCCATTTACAAACCTCTATGCATTCAGTTTTTTCTTATTATTACGATTGTATGATTACTAAATGCAACTTCATAAATGTACTGTTGTTTCACAAATGTGTAAATCTGAAAAGAAGCTGATATTTGTTTACTTATATCACATTTCGTTGGAATACTCACAGTAGAAAAGAACATGGTGAAAATGTAGACAGAAGCCTCAAGCAAGCAATGGCTCCGAATGGCTATAGCAACAGGCGGGACAAACATCAGGTTACTAAGACAGAGCAGCAGAGTGGACAGAAGCTGAAATCCATAGGAGTACGCCACTGAGTTATCAGTGCAGCCCCAGCCATCCCATCCTAGAACAGAAAAGGAGTCTGGAGTTATGATAAAGAAGAGTATTGTGATACTGAAACTGTCCATTAGGCATGCCAGATGGTGACTGACAGAATTAACTGTGAGCTGTGAACATGAGCTCTGCATAACATGTACACTGAGTTGTTTAGAAAAGCCATGCCAAAAACACAAAATTTTATTGAATAGATGAGAGAGCATGTTGAAAGGTTTGGAAATTTTATGAATTGATGGGATTGTCAACCATCAGAGAAAACAGCAGATATTTGTCCATATCTCCTCTCCAATTTTTGGCCCAACACTTTGTAATTCTACATGACTTTAACACTGGTTCTATGTGAAAAAGCATATTGTTTAGCTGAGATTTGATGATGCCCTAAACAAATAACCTGGAAAAACACCTTTAATTAGCTCAACTCTGTCTTGATATCATTACTTAGCATGATAAGGAATTGTTACTAGGGTCTGCTAATTACCATATATGGAATACAGTCACTGGGGGCCTATACTGAAACCTGTGGTCAAAGTTACCTGCTTGAACAGTGGTTAATGTAGTGCCTTTTTTTTTTTTTTTTTTTTTTCCTTTTGCCACGGTCCCTTACTCACCTGAAACTAATTGCCACCGGATGTGGACAGTGAATGCTGTGCTGAGCCTGGCGGATATCAAGGAGGTAATGTTGCGTTGCACACTAGAGGGAGGGAGGGAGGGAGGGAGGGAGGGAGTGAGTGAGTGAGGGAGGGAGTGAGTGATGGAGTAAGAAGAAGCACTGGAGAAGAAAGTGATGTGACTGACACTGAGGAAGAGGAAGAGACCGGCACAAGGAGAAACTGTTAAGTTTGTTGCTTTTTATTTTTGTTTGACTTTTTCCTGCTTCAGGCTTCTTGTCACTTGGATATAGCTTTTGTTGGACTGCAGTTTGTTTTTGCTTTGTTCGGGACTGAACTAAATCAGTTTTTATTATTCGGTTTGATTTTTTCCATTTGGATCCTGGCGTGTTGCCTGTCCTGTAATAAGCTACCTCAGTGAGAGGATTACCCAGTTGGATCTACAGACCTCTGTTGTGGAGATTGTGTTTGTTATATCTGTAAAAGACTTTCAGTTTTTTCTTTCTTTCTAGTGGGCTGTTGCAGCCTACTGGAACTAAACCATCTGAGTATGCTTTTTTATTGTTGGCACTTTGCAATATTTAGTTTATTCTAGTAATATGCTGCCTATTTTAAACTCATCTTGTTTTTACTTGCCCTTTCTTTTAATTCTGCGTTCTGAATTGATTGGCTGCATCTCTGTTTAGGTCGGTTATATTATTTTACTTATTTATTGCACTGTGTGTTATTTGGGTTCACTTTGAATTTATTTGATTTCTTATTTGTTTTGAGTTATTGAGATGTGTAGTTTTGTGTTTTGCATTGTTTGAATTTGGCCACGTTTATCTATCTATCTATCTATCTATCTATCTATCTATCTATCTATCTATCTATCTATTTATTTATTTATTTATTTGATATTGTTTGCACACTGGCTAAACCAGTACACATTGCCAACCAGTTATTACTGTGTACAATATTTAAGAATTCTTGTCTAACTGGGGATCAGGTTAAATTTTATTTTATTTTTTTAAGTAACTCATTCATGAAATTCTTATTTGCCAGACTTTTAGTATAATTGCACCAGACTCTAACTGTACAACTGTGTTTTATGTATGTATGCCCCTATCTCTATTGAATTTGTGGTTTAATAAACTTTGGAACCATTTTAAACTTTGCCTGTTTGCCCTCTCAATGAGCACTACTGCACACTGCCTGGGGTTTAAAAGAAACAATTAGGCATTACAGTTAATACAAGCTTTCATCACAAAAGTAAACTAGTTTTGAGGCAATGTGAAATCAAGACGAGTTTGAATTATCCATTAGCAAACATGCTCATTGTAGGCATTATCTTTCATCATTCAAATTGCTATTTTTGAATATTATAAAGCTATATTGAATGTGTCAGACATAAAAGAAGATGTTTGTTACATTGTGAGCAGATGTTGACTGAAACAGAATATTAATCAGTCACAGCCATAAGCATCTGTGATATTAAAATGTGTATTCAAAGGGAATACTTTGGTCTAGCTAAAATAAACAAAACATAGCATATAATTTAAATACAATTGTGAAACAGTAATTTGCATATTTGATGACATTATTTCAACAATTTCTCCATTTAAGCAATTTTATGATGTGTTAATTTCCATGAGCAGACCATGGCAGATCTAATTATATTGTTTCCCATAACTGTTATTAATTACCACTGAAGGCTTCCTTACAAATAAACTCCACAAAGTAAACCACACACAATTATTTAAAATGATAACGACTTTGAGGTACTACAATCTATGAAGTTACATGTATAGTATTTTCTGAATCAAAATTACTTACTATCGTCAGTCAAAGTTGATTTTATTGTTAGGTTTTATAGGGACTACTGTTCACTGGTTCACATTGAAAGACAAGTGACTTAACTCATAACTCCAGTCAAGAGATTACCTTTCTAAGAACATTCGCTATTGATCTTTTTTGTTTGCAGACAGTTCTAACGACTTCAACATACACTTTATTAAACTGTGTGTCACGCTTGATATTGATTGCTCCAGAACGACTCATTATTTGAGTTTCTCCAGCACATTATAGTACCATTTTGTAGAAGAAGAATAACAGCATGTTTTAAACTAACCAGTAATTTTTTCTGCTATGCCTAGGCATTGCATAACTATACAAGAATGGGATAATCTCTCCTCCTATAAGTGGATCTCTGCAGAGCGGAGTACATACATCTTTATGTTGTACAAAATCAATTGCACATCTAATAACAAATGAAGAAAAACTGTTACAACACTTTTGCTGTATTGCAAATTCCAGAAGAAAAAACACACTGAACTTCAAAATTCATTAAAATAAGTACGTTTGCCTGGTTTGCTTAATGAATGCATAATAAAGGCCTATTTGAAAGGATATCGCAAGACCACAAAACTACAATCAATAATGCATCGGGCCCTCTTTCCTTTGCTACGCACGTTGGTTTTCACTGCTGAACCCAGTCTCCTCATATGAACTACCACAGCAGTAAATTAACGTCTTACCTGCTTTGCACTCACAGGCTGCATACAGGAAATTATTTGTGCGAAGGAGTTTACACTGTCCGTATGTCCCACAGTCATTGATACAAGGTGTAAGATAAGACCTCAAATACACTTCAGCTGTCACATTACTGCATACAGCAAACCTTTGAAGAAAAAAAGAGAAATAGAAATCAAACCTGTATTAAAGACTTCTTGTAAAAACGCACTGCCTGTATTATAGTCCTGCAGCTATTTTTCCTATATGCCCAAAGACCACTTTTAGAAAGCCCATTGAAGTAATTGACAAATTATAATGTCTTCTAGACCTTCTGTAATTCATCTGAAGACTAGCAGTCTCTCTCCCACGATGTATGTATATTTGTCCTGCAGGAAGATTAAATTATGTTTCATGCACAAAGCCGTCATAAAAACCCAAGAATAGTTGAAGACTTTTAAAATATATTTTGTAAAGACCCTGATTCTGAGCTCTAGGAAACATTGAAAATTAGAAATTTCAACAAAAACAATGTATCTCCCCAGTGGCAAAATGAACAAGGAACAGTTTGTAAACATGCAGAAAAATGACTATGTGAAAAAGATTAAACTAAAACAACACAACCGTACAATGACCTATTTTTCAATGGACAACAGTAGCCTCGGAACATGACTGAAAGAATCATAAAAAACAGATGTGTACCAACTGGTAATATTCTGGGCCCTATTTATTTATTTAGTAAGCAATTTCTTACTAGTTTTATTCTGTTTAAGATTATTTTATTCATTTCAGACAAAAATGTGCCCTTCCTCTTTATCATCAGTAAATCAAAAATTTACATGAGACCCCAATATTGTAGCGATCTTGGGTCTCAGTACAAAGTGAAGGGGACTGTTAAGTTTTTTTTTTTCTCGAGGAGTTTCTTTAATAAACCAGACAATAATAGTAAAAGTGGTGGAGCCAGGAGCAATGGGTTTACAAAAAAACATACGGTCCCTTAAGAGGCATACTAAATGAGAATATGATTGTATTTTTTTGTGCTGAACTCAGAGATAAGCTTCAGTTACTGTCAAAAGTAACACATTTGCCACACTAGAGACTTTTGTTTCTTATTACCTACAGAATTGATGCTAAAGAGATATTTGCAATGCAATCTTACCCACACTGGCTGACTGTAGTGCTTCAGTCTTCCCCCATCTTAAGGCTGTGTAAGAACACACAGTCGAATAGCTCCATATCCTAAATGCATCTTTGCAATCAACTTAATGATTCTGTCACACTGACAATGACAGATGGGATTTTGTTATTATGCTTATGATGTCCATTGACCTCCAAATAGGGCTGTCAATGAACAGTGTGGATCTAATAGTGATCTCAAGTAGGCTCCCCAACAGTCAGACTAATGCCTGATTATTAATATTGCAACTATTACTTAAACATAAATAAATCAAGCAAATTTGGTCTAATTTATAACACAGTATTTATATTCACTATGCTGGAATGTATTAACAAGATTCCTCAAAAGAAGTTGCAGGAACCAGTGCCAACAAATCTTACCCATGGTCTGTTGTACAGAGGGAGCGCAAACTCAGGTACCAGGTGCCAGTCTGGGGGTATGGAATCCTTAGCTTGGTGATGTTCAAGGTGGTATTGACAGACAACACAAATCCTGCAGAGAATTCTGGGTATGGAAGGGAAATGGGAAATTAAAGGCATTTTTTAAAATAAAATTGTCTACCTAATTTGAAATTCCTGATTATAACTGTGAACGACTAGCCTGTGCCTGGCCTTATCAGGCACCTGATCGATTTTCCTCCCTAACCCACAGGTGGCCAAAGGCCAAAGTAACACTCTTTATGGACCTCAGCCTAGACCGAATACTTGGCATGACCAGGATTCAAATCTGCTAGCCCATGATCACTTGACTCAACCTACATTAAATGCAGTATTGCCTTTGCTGAAAGAGTCACTGGGGTCTCTAATTAAGGGCATTTCAAACAAGAAAAGCAAACCATGTAATATAACTACGTCATCACTTAATTTTTGCTGTAGTCAAAAATTTTATATAGTTTGAAGGAGAGCAAACTAGCACTTAGCACTTGTAAATGTATCGCTCCTTTCCTTATTTTTCTTGTAGTTTCACACTTCTCACCTGATTCGCAGCTCACAGTGGAATTGTCAGCTAATGTTAGAGGTGTTCCATGACTCAAACAGCCAAACACTGTCACATTTTCTCCCATTACTGAGGACTGTGTGAAAACAAAAACATCTCAGTTGTAGTCAAGTATAAAGGCACTAGATCCCCACCCCTTGGATAACTCAGGAAGCATCTAAGGCAGTCCTATTGCCTAAGGTTTAAGGAAGAAAGCATTTGAAATACTTTCTAATTATTATTCCTTTGGATCTCTGACAATGCCACAGATATTTTGTTTCTGAATAAACATATTTCAGTAAACACTTAAAACACAAATGTTATCTGAAAGGGACTCAAGGTCATTTGGAAGGGGGCTCACTAAGGACATTTCAAACCATTGTGTGGAAATTACAAGATGGGTTGTCTGTACGGTGGCTCATTGAGGACATGGAACAAAATAAAAGTATATAAATAAATACACTATCTTTTGACCTTGACATAATGGTTTCAATGTTAAAATTCTCATACACTCTATCTTGTCCTTCATGAGCCACTGTCCATTACTCTCTAGGTTAGACAACATTCATCAGTGAAGTCTTAAAGTTGTTTTTTGTTTTATTTTTCGTTACAATGTCAGTAAAGCTGCTTCCCTTAGCTCATATTTCCATAGTATCCCTAGCTGCTGGTCACAGATAAAAATTCAAACACACTTTTCACTCAAAAATGTAAAAACTCAATATGTATCTTGAAATGAACAACAGCAGAGCAGCTACATCCTTTCCTTAAAAATCAAAAGATAAAGATATTTGTCTAGCAATTCCCAGATCAAATGCATAATTTAAGTACTGCCACAGAGTTCCATTCTCATGGCATATGGCAAATGAAATGTATTAAGACATAGTGAATAAAAGGATGGTTGCTAGTGAGAATGTCATGTCTTTTAAAACAGCAGCATCTTTGAACTAGATTGACCATAGAAGTGCTGCAGGAAGATGAAAGTTAAAACCCATCAATAAGTAAAAAAAGCTCCGGGCTGCTGTGCCTTACTGTGATGAAAGGTACTAGTGCTTCAAGGAATGGATAAAATGGGTGTAAGTAAAGCCATTAAAACTGATATTTGCATTCAGAATAACACTCATTTTCTCTTTAGTGAGCTGGACCAAAGTATCATTCCTTTTGTTTTAACATTAAAAAAACATTAAAATAATACAGTGTGTAGTTTTATTTTATGTTAGCACTTTCACTTTTATAATATATATATATATATATATATATATATATATAATATATATATATATATATATATATATATATATATATATATATATATATTTCTTAAATTGTTAAGGTGGATATATTTCTATAAAAACAATTAAACCAAAAACTTGCCATTTAGTCATTTGCTGTACCAAGGGTGTACCAATATATTTGCAAGCTCACATGCAGTTACATTAACCAGTTTTCCATTGTACCATACCTCTCTCTACTTTTGCATGCATACCTTTACTTTGCCATGCTTTACTACAACTTTCTACGCTTTTCTTTATTTTTTTAATGTTTTAATGAAACCGAGGCATCGCTTACAAGGAGCTCCTGACAATCTAAGGCATAACAACAAACATTATTAACACAATATATTGCAATAGTGTAAAACAATATAGCTTGCATGTGTGGTTCAATCCTAAAACACTAGCTCAGCAAAAATAAAAGATAAAGAAGATTGTTATCTGGCCGTTGGTTAGTGTCTATTTAAGGAGAAGCACTGACAAAAGGTTGTTATTCCCAGATAGAGTGTTTAAAACTAAAGAACATTAGGTCAAAGTCAACCTTCCAGTATGAGGGAAATCATTCCAAGTCTTGGGGAGTTGATATGCAAATTATTATACTTTAATATGTGTTTGAATTCTTGAATCCAGAGAACGTAAACTACAGACAGTGTTCTCCTATCACAGTTTTCAGTTATGATGGTGCAAGAGCTTAAGATAAACACACTGAAACTAATCAGGCACACAAATGATACAGTTCTAGTTAATATAAATAAGACAGTCTCCATAATCTAAAACAAGGGTTATGGTATCAGTCAAAAGTAAACAGATTAAAATAGCATTATCACATTTAAGCAAACAATCATTTCTTAGGTAAAAGTTGCAATGGTCACCTATCCAAAGTCAGAATAAAATGAAAAGCAGTTTAAAAGATCAAATGCTGCTGCTTTATTCCAAGGATCCACTGTATGTAACATATTCCTTTTATACCGCAATACCAATGAAATGGTGTTACGATTAATTTGATTGTTCAAGGCAAGTTTGGTATTTGCAAACCAGTAACATGAATAAAACACTGCCTGGAAAATATAGATTTAAGTGAAAGTATTCATTTTTTCTGTTATCTGTGTTCATTCATCATGAGAAAGGTCATGCATGGAGAACAATATGTATTCTAACCAAGTACTACTAATGAGAATGCCGATGACTTCCATTCAGCAACACTGAATTCCACTTTCAATATCATTTAGTTTATTGTCTTGTGAGATCTTGTGACCACATCTTTCATACTGCAGTAAAATGTCAGCATTGTACTGACTTTTTTGTCACACCAAAAAAAGTATAAAATTAAGTAGATCAGCACCCAGGATTGGCACGCATGTCAAGTTGATAAAGCAAGTGTTTTTTGTATGGTCAAATAATCGTTTGCGCTGATAGTGCAAGTGTTCATCTGCCTTTTAATTATTCTAACTAAAGGGTTTAACAGCTTTCTGAAGTACTGTCCACTAAAGTTTGTAGCTTGGTTAAAGTGACTGCCAGATAACGGCTGTGATCTGTCTTCCAGATGTACTGTTAGCAGGAAACCAATTACAAAAGCACTATAAGAAATTTGAAGTTTAGTAAATCCACTAATAACCTTGCTTATTGGCCTGCCACTCCACAGTATGTAATCTACAGTGAGTCTAACGGAACACTGTATTCAAGTTTACTTGTCATGGCTTGTTTTGTTTTATTTGACGGTAAAAATGTTGGGTAATGTAACCAACACATTCTGCTTCATGTGGCATAGATTGCTCCTTGGTATAAATAAAGAAATAACTGTAAAGACATCTTTTTAACCTATTTGTAGATGAAATTTTAAGAGACTTTGTTCCTGAGCGAACTCTTTTTTTCATTTGCTCTTGCTCATATCGGCTCATTAGTGTCAGGTAATTGCCTTTTTAGGCTATAGCAGGTTGGCTTCTTCTGGCTGTCGGTTTCCATTAATTACTGTCTTACGGAGCCTATCCAGGGAGAAATACTCTGGAGTCTAGCTTTGGCTGACATCCAACACAACCAGATTGCTCCCCTTTCAACCACCACCCGGAGGCTAACACAGAAATCAGTGAATTGTATGTGGGCCAAAGACTAAGATCTTTTTCTCCAGGTGTATAGATATCCTAAGGGTTGAGATTAATCAAGTCAGTTTACTAATATGCTCAAATGTCTTCTTTTTCTTGAAGATCAAATTTGGGGTTTGATGCCATTGTTGAAGAGGAATGCAAATCACTGTCTGAATATTCATCGTTCAAGGAGAAATTCTCAACAGCATTATCACTGCAACAGAACATACCAGTATGTGATCTTTGAACGTGGGACCATGAACGTGGTTCCCCAAGTAAAAACACTTGGAGTAAGGGGATCCTTAGCAAGCAAGGCTCGAATCCTGCTGGGGCTGGGGATCTAGATGGAGCAATGCCTTTGTCTTTTTAATCGGGCGGGGGGGTGGTGGTTAGGGAGCAAAATAGGTTGGGGAGGTTTGCCTGAGCAACCCATAGAGTTTAGGGTTCAGGAACTTAGTAATATCCAAGAAAATAGGGGATTGGCTTGATAGATGGAGTGGAGAGTCACCACTGATCATCAGTCCTCCTGATCGTAAGTGGGTTGCAGTGGTAAGGTGACATTTAATTGGTCATTTCAAATGAGTAGAAAAAAACAAGGGAACAAGATAAAAATAATTATAGTTTATAAAAGGAAAGAAAAAAATATATTTTTAAACAAAATATGGTTTATACTGTGTGAGATTTTGTGTAAGGAGCTCTGTTGATGCTGTCTTATAGACAGGAAGCAGGCGAGGTGGACCAGATGCCACTTTCTTCAAGTCAAGGCCCCTAGTGGGAGGCTAATCAATGATAACTTTACCATTTGAATTCATTTCTCATAAACCTAAACTATTTTTTTTAATCTACTACTACTACAAAAAATTTAAAGCCCAAACTCACTATGAACATTTGATGAATGGTTGCTTAATACTTTCAGAAGGATTCCTAGACTTCCCAGGAGAGAAACCGTGCTTCTGCAATCTTTTCATTTTTCATGCTGTCATTTTCTGCCACAAACCTTTTTTAATTAATAACACAGCACTTTCGTTGTAATTGGCCTGCATTTTAATTGTTACATAAAAAAAAGCTTACCTTTCTGTTTGCTGTTCATGAACATCTGGTCACATGGTTGTACGTTGGTTACACACACACACACGCACGCACACACACACACACACATGCGCACACACTAACACATTGTTACACTACTTGTCAGATAGTTAGTTGCTGTTTCTGGTCTTCGGTGGTGTCAGTCTCCCAGAAGGAGAAAGAGCTCAGTCCTATACCAGCTTTATAATTTTCAAATAAATCAATCCTGTCATCATTACCGTTGGTAACAAGAACATACACAGATTAAGATGGGATGCCTATTTACTTATGACAAGTCTGTAGTTTGCATATGGGGGTGCTAAAATCAGTCCAGTTTAGATCCATTTGTACTATACATTTCAAACATTCTTTCACGTTTTAATGTTTCTGCCAATCAGTAGTATTGAAACAACTGATTAATTTATTGCTATTCATGTTTGTGGTTGTTTATTACATGCACTGTATCTGAATATGCATTAACAATTTTTTGTACTTACCACATTTAATTTAAGCTCCAGGTTTAAAACGCCACCACTGTCTAGAACAGGCATCAGATTAATTGCAAACACTGCTGCTCTGTTTGGGGGGATGGAAATATTTGGTCCAAAAAATATATAAAAGTGAACAGAGAAAGTGTCCAGCTCATTCCGAAGAGTTGGTCTTATTGGCCAACATGTATTCACGATAGAACTGGGCAGCAGATGAGCGTCAGTCTCTTCATTTACAAAGGGGCTATTCCCTGAGATGTTCTGCATCATTGGAGGTAAACCAGCAGCAGGTAGGGAATCTGTGAGGGACAAGCCTATTGGAGAGCCAAATGACTGGGGCATATTGAGGGCTGAGTTTGGAGAGCTGCTTCTGGGTTTGGAACAATCTGAAGGGAATACAAAAAAAAACAAAAAAACACAGAAATGAAAATATCCTCTTGTATTAGACGAGGTGGGGAGAGAAATTGTAAAAATAATTAAAAGCACACAGGTTCATGCACTATTTTTGGTTGCTGTTTGTTTGTACAGCTTAAGACAGTGTGAAGGAATCTCTGAACACCATTTTGAGGAATCCCTCTAACCATCCTAGCAGAAAAATTAAAAATAAAAAAACCCAGCCATCTGCATACTAATATAAGCAGTATCGACACAGAGATCTACACAGGGTTGGAATTCAGTCACACTAATGTGGCTTATGCATTGCAGACTTTATATATATATATATATATAATATCAATATATATATATCTATATATTATATATATTATATATATAGCTGACTGCAATGCTTTGGGTTCTAAATTTAACTCCTTGGCTTTACCTTGGTATTATGAGTTCTAGCATTGATCTGCAACCTGGGAGATATTAAGCATCAAGGTTTGTCATAACTTACTGCGGCTCATAAACTTGAGTGGATTTAACTACATATTTGATGGAAACACTAGTAATAGCACATATCCAGAATGCTTAATTATAAAATGTTAATTACAAAGTTGGCAATGGTTTATAGTGGCATGTACAGGTCTGCACAATGAAACATCCTGAACAGTGGGCATGCTTGCTATTTCAATAAACTGGACCTATTATATGGTTATCTCAAATTAATATGCACAGGGCATATTAATCACTTCTGTATAAACTCAAATGTAGGTAGGTCGCTCTTTAAAATATTAGAGCTGAATAAGGGTTGAAAATAATTGTGTAGGCTCTGAATTACTCTTGAAATTATGCTATCTTAGTAATGAGCTTCCATTGTTCATACTGCAGCACTTCTCTTTGGAGAAGGTTGTGAGGTTAAATCTGTCGTTTGGTTTTGAGATTAATATATAGCCCATAGATTGCTGTACCCTTTATACAGTACTGAAAGTAAAATCTATTTAAACTACTATATACACCATGTTACTTGAGGTATCTGGACACCCTGCTGTTGTCAGTCATGTTACTAATAAAATGTCTGGATTTTGTTGACACTGAAGAACAATTGCACTCTTAAAGCTACATACTTGCCCTCCCCAAACATATCCCTAAAATGAAGTGACGATTTTTATTTGCATTTCAGTTGCTGACTACTTTTTTACTGTGCAAAGGTTATTTCTACCAGGTAGTATGTGCTAAAATGTGGCAAAGGCATTCTCCTAAAAAGCACCATCAGCTAAAATTGATCTACAGCATAGCAATCACTCTTGTGCTCTGCCTAGCAATCACAAGGTATTGCAGTTAAATCATACACAGTGCACTCAATGTATAAAGAGTCCCAGTGTAGGGTTTTAATAACTTGCAAGTGCTATCTGTAAGCTTAGGATACAGATTTATGTAAAGCTGCCTCGTGTTACATTGCATTGCCTTATCATGGCTCAAAACACTGGTCCCTAGGTCCCTACTTATGAAGCAAGCGCAGCACCTATATAATTCTAGGTTTGATGTGAAATGTATTTCACAATATTTCTGATGGTGGGTAACATATGGAATTGTGTTGCGTGTGATCGTAATGCTAGATTTAGGTTCACTGTTACTGTCAGACTTGTTTTCAAGTGAAATTCCTACATTTTGAGTTACATTAGATCTCTTAATTTACCTTTTGCCTGAATTATTTTTTATAAATGAATGAAACAAAGTATTTCCATCACATTTCCAACATATTGTATTTCAAATAATTAAACTCAAACTAATTTCATTCTAATGTGTCAAACCTAAGCCTTTATATGTGAAAGGCACAAACTATTTTGTTACTCACTCCTACACACAAAACAATATAATTAACATTACTGTATCTGCCTAAGGAAAGTCACAGTGTGTATAATATTGACTAAAAGGCAGAAAGTAAAAAAAAAAGCAAAATAATGTAATTGAGAATTCAACAACTTGTCTGAGGGGGCTATTATGTGGTAAGGAGTTAAATACATTATAAAACGTGTAATGGCCTCCTTTTATATCCCGTTTGTTACATGTTTAGCGAGGGCACAGGTAGAAAAGAAGTGAATTCCACTGCGATATTCAGTTATTGATTTGGTACTGAAGAATAACTGGAACAGGAGGTGTTGTGGGTGTAATGATAATTGCATTGACATGTATTTAATTCACAGTTCCAAAAGAATCATATTTTCAAAAAACTACACATTATCAAATACTTTTCTCTCTTTTCCCCTTGGGTGACATTGCTGTCTTAGTCACTGGTCAGCTTGTCAAATGTCAAACAGTCTACTACAGGTTTACTTTATTTGTTTTAAAATCTAAATGTTTCCATGGCACTTGTGATACCATTTTACAGTTATTTCAATGGATTTAATCATTTGCATACTGTAGGACACTCTTACCTACCATGACACCAGGGTGTACCATTTAATATATACTGAGCATCAAAAGAAACAACTCCTATATGTAAATGATATACTCGCGTAGAGCATCTAAATAAATTTGAATACTATATTTAGTTTTCAAAAGAAACTTTGGCAACAGTCAATTTTATTAAAATATATATATATATATATATATTATATATATATAGTATATATATATATATATATATACTATATATATATATTCCTAATGTTTTTGTTAGAGAAAATAATCCAAGGAAGTTCTTAATACCAGTGATTTAAAAAAAAAATAAAAAAACATTGTTTTCAGCATTTTTGAACAGCTTGTTCAGTGGGAAAAACGTACTGGATACTGAAGTAAACTCCAGCTACGTTCCAGCATGAATGTGACAGCGCCACGTTCAACCCCCGTACATCAGAAGCAGTTTAAAGTATATCTACGGAAATTTAAAGCAACATTGTCTGTGTTGATGATTATATATGATAAGTGTATTGGTTTGGTTATTTGGTTATTCTGTTACTATGGTAGAACAATACTGTGTATGCATATAAAACCATGATAACACTTCTAGATGCAGTAAGTCTTCTATATAGAACCAATAAAAAAAGATTCCATACTCATCTGTTTAGGCTTCTGTAGTTTGACATGTGAAATCACTTTAGTTGTATCAGAAATAGTATCTGGCTGTGTATTAAAGAAGCAAATTACTCAATGAGAATGAGTAGACTTTTAGTTCGGGGTCCTGGATGGAAGTATTCTTTCAACATTAGATTTATTTGTATACATAAACATGATTCTAAAGAATGCTGCAATGTAATACAGCCATTTACAAGCTGGACTGGCCCTTGTCGCGCACCTCTTGAAAACGAATCCACTCAAGAATTACTCACACAGACAATAAAAAAGCAATACAAATACATGCACGCAAACCTGTTAGCCCTGGAAAAACTGTAAAAGTTTTAAAACTAGACATGAAATTAAATTGTTAAGAACTTTAAATGTTTTTTTTTTTTTTGTACTTTATTTTTTGTTTATGTCCAGAGCATAATCATTATACAGCTCATCTACAATAGCAAGTCCATTGTTTGTGTACCTGAAGTAGAATGTTTGTTGCCTTCCACATTAAGCCTCAATGGAAGAAAACCAATTAGCAACACCCATTCTGCAGCTATATAATTATCAGGTCTCTAATACACCACATTGTGGCTGCTCACTCAAACTGGCTTTATTATATACACCTTGTTTTTTCATTATATATTTGGCAACAAAATCAAGATTGCATACAAATGAAGATGGAGCTTTGGACCCTGGGGTTGTCATTCTTTCTTATTACCAGTTAAGTGACATTGACAGTGTGCTGTTGTGTGTCATATCCCTTGAAAAGTGGACATTAAGAAGGGTACCATAAAAGGAGAGCTGCAGCTTGTATACTGTTTAAAAAAGACTGATGCACACAGTGTGCTGCTTGTCTTCTGCAGAGATTCAGCAAGCAGTGAATACCCTTGGATATTATGTGGGATTGGCTTGGAATCAAAACATAATTAGCAGCAGGGGATATCAGCTCCAAGCCTTCCAATTACTTTGTTATTATTAGCATAACACACAAACAGGTCCCTTATCCTATTAGACACTAACAAATGCTATTTGGGAGATTTCAAATTAGAATCTTACTTTTTCAGCTTCTTTGAGGTGATAATAAAGGATGCATCAGAGATGCTTTTACATGTATTTGACAATTTATTAGTGTTAAGAGGAGTCATTTAGGAGAAGTCCATCAAAGTACTCAATGATGACCTCAATGACTTATTTCTCATTTAAGCAGCTTGTAACAATATTGCTTTATACTTTATTCATCTTTGGCTTCTGCCTGTACATGTTACAATGTCTGGATGAAATATTATTTTGTGAGCTCTTAGGTGGAAAAAAAAAAAAGACAAATGGTCACCAAGCAGAAAGATGAAAATCATTGCTAGCAATAACAGCCATTACAATCCAGTTTTGCAGCATAAAAGGTTGCCAGGGAAACAGTCCTAAAAGCAGTCTGTTCTTACTGATATGATGCAGTGATTGTTACTGTATCTCAGGGGTAATTTGTTGTATAGTATTGACTTGAAATGTGGACAGTATAACATTCACTCTTTGTACATTTACAGTGCTTATAGTAGGTATTCACCCCCCACCCCCCTTGGACGTTTTCACGGTTTGTTGTATTACAACCTGAAATCTTGATGGATTTAAACTGGATTTTTTTCTTTTGATTTACACAACCTACTCAACACTTTGAAGAGGCAAGATATGTTTTATTGTGAAACAACAGTTAATGAAAAATAAAAAATAAATCTGAAATGTCTTGGTTAGATAAGTATTCACCCCAGTATTGGTAGAACCACCTTTGGCAGCAATTACAGCTGTGAGTCTTTTGGGATAAGTCTCTGACAGGTTTGCACACCTGGATCACACAACATTCATCCATTCTTCTTGGCAAAATTGTTCAAGCTCTGTCAAGTTGGATGGGGATCGTTGGTGGACAGCAATCTTCAAGTCTTGCAACGGATTCTCAATCAGATTCAAGTCTGGGCTTTGACTGGACCACTCTAGGACATTCATTTTCTTGGTTTTAAACCACTCGAGTGATGCTTTGTCTGTGTGCTTGGGGTCATTGTTCTGCTGAAAGGTGACTCTCCGTCCCAGTCTTAGGTCTTTTGCAGACTGAAGCAGGTTTTCCTCAAGGATTTGCCTGTATTTAGCTCCATCCATTTTGCCCTCTACCCTGACAAGCTTCCCAGTCCCTGCCGATGAAAAGCATTCCCATAGCATGATGCTGCCACCACCATGCTTCACAGTAGGGACGGTGTTACCTGGGTAATGTGCTGTGTTGGGATTGTGCGACACATAACACTTAGCATTTAGGCCAAATAGTTCAATTTTTGTTTCATCAGACCACAAAATCTTTTTCCACATCTTTTCAGAGTCTCCCACATGCCTTTTTGCAAAATCCAAGCAGGGTTTTACATGGGCTTTTTTTCAGAAATGGCTTCCTTCTTGCCACTCTTCCATACAGGCCAGATTTATGGAGTACCTGAGCTATTGTTGACACATGGACAATTTCTCCCATCTCAGGATTGCTGTAGGTAACTTTCATAGTTGTCATTGGCCTCTTGGTGGCTTCTCTGACCAATGCCCCTCTTACCCGGCTGCTCAGTGTGGGTGGACGGCCTGCTCTAAGCAGATTCTGGGTAGTGCCGTATACCTTCCACTTCTTAATGATCGACTTGACTGTGCTCCAAGGGATATTCAAAGCCTTTGAAATCTTTTTACACCTTCCCCTGATCTGTGCCTTTCCACAACTTTATCCCTGAGTTGTTTTGAAAGCTCCTTGGTCTTCATAGTATTATCTTTGCTTTGAATGCATTACCTAACTGTGGGACCTTACAGAGACAGGTGTATTTAATCTGAAATCATGTGAACCACTTTTATTGTACACAGGTGGACTCAATTTAACTTATTGTGTGAATTCTGAAGGCAATTGGTTGCATCTGACCTTATTTAGGACTGTCATAGCAATGGGGGTGAATACTTATTTAATGAAGACTTTTCATGTTTTTATTTTTAATTGAATAGTTTTTTCACCCAATTTCACACACTGAAAGTATTGAGTAGGTTGTGTAAAAAAAGGGAAGAAAAAAAATTGAAATGCTTCAAGATTTCAGGTTGTAACACAACAAACTATGAAAATGTCCAAGGGGGGTGAATACTTCCTATAAGGACTGTATAGGGGGATCTGTATGGTTCTATTTTCTGTTACCATGTTTGCTTAAAAATGGTAAATGTACTGAAATTCTGTTTATGCAGTTTGTCAAACTATTTATAATAGTGTATGAATTTGAGGAGGGTCTTGAAAAAGCTTATTTAACTTTTTCACCATTTATTTGTGTTAATTTTCTAGAAAAAAGTTCTGATGATAATATGAAGCAAAATGAGGTGATTCTGAAATGACCGGTTTTCAGGGTTTTCAGGACAACACTCAATTGCAGCTGCATGCAAGCTGATGTAAGGTAAAAAAATAAATAAAAAAACAACAACAACAAAAAATCAGTTGTATTCATTATTGTCTTGGGATGGAAAAAAAATATGTATCCAAAATTCAGTTTTAATTAAATTTAAATTAAATTAAATGGAAATATAAATTGGTCTTAAGACTGTACCATTTTGGCAGAAAAAGAAAAAGGAAAAAAAGAAAGAAAAGTACATTTTAAGCTCTAAAGTGAACCACATTCCATTCTGTTTCTTATCTCTGAATTCCTGGGTTCAATCTAGTGGCACTACATACTGTAATAACTGCATTAGAATACGATGTATGAAGTACAACATAGTAGGACACCATGCCATTGTGCCTCACTCCCCTATTCTAACTGTTGGATTTAGTAATTCTGTAGTATTTTGCAATAGATGTGTTCTCATTTATCTTCTTTCTTTATGTTACTTGTATAAGGAACAAAAGTTCATTACCATTTATATGTAACAGATAAAGATTCAGGGGCGTAACAGTATCAAAACAAGGGATACAGTGTTGCAGATAGCTGTTGCGATATTCCTGTTTCCTTGAGCAACCAAGAATCTTTTCATTTTTATTAGGACAATGTTGTTTTTTGCACAACTGCAAAAAAAACATTTTCTACCCAATGTTAGATAACGGGTCTAATTCTAAGAATAGCAACAGTGTCTCAGTTTGAAAGATTCTACACCAGGATAATTTTAGTGTTTTTTTTTTTTTTTTTTTTTTTTTTTTAATTTCATATTTTCTAATAGACTGGGCTCTCACCAAGGAGCCATCAAAACCAAAAAAACGCATGTAAAGTACACAACTGCCTCTGTATTTTTTTCAAACACTGTACTAGACAAGCTGTGTTTAGTATGGGACAGATTGCAATCAGCAACTCTGAACATTGTCTGGTCCCAGTGGGTTTGGATTGGCATGTGTAAATTCCTTCAGGCCTTTTTCTCAGCAGTTACTTCAGTAGCACATTGCCGTGGCTACCAGGGAAGGAGTACACTTCCAAATTACAGTCCCAAGCTTTTCTATGCTTTCTGCTTTCACAGTTCTTCATATGGTCAGTTTGAGAAGTAAACTCCCTTTTCCCTGCAACAGCTGACCCTGCTGTTGTATAAAACTCACAATACATTTACTGTTTACCATTATGGTAACATCTTGAATTGCTGTGTCTGCTTTTTTGTCTGAAGAGATGTCAGCTCATCATCTAACTAAGGAGCAATTAAATCATTGTCAAACTGCTGATGGTCAACACTAAGCAAATCTATTCTATTTGGGTTAGATGTGGTTGTTAAAACTGTTCGTGTTGACTCAAAGCTGTATTTAGGTTCCCTTCAATTAGTGTGGCACGGGAACGTTTTCAGTTTGTGTTTTTTTATTTATTTTAAATTCTTGACCTTTTATTATTATTTTTTTTATTTACATACAGACCGACGTCATTCAGCATTCATAAATACTGACACGTATTTTTAAAAGGAGCTAACCCCAAAAACACAGCTGCCAACAAAATGTTTTTGCATATACTTTAAGAAGGTTTACATATACTTTAAGAAGGTTTTTGTTTCTAAAGCAATGAATATTTAATAAAGGAACAAGCAGACTCACAGTTCAAAGTGATTTATCGAGTCTACCAACATCACTTTAATGAATTAAATATGCTTCTTCTATGTTCTATTAACAAGAATACAGGTAGTAAAAATGCTAAGCCGAAAAGACTCCACATGCTAAATAAAGACACAGTAGCACTCCATAAATTGAAAACTTAAGATCTGTTTTCTTGAAAGTATATAACCGTTGGCATTTATTTTTTAGTACACCATAAATTATCTGGGTGTACTGCATGCATTTTGTATTATAATTAGCTGTTTGAAGTTTCCATTCTTTAATTATTGGGTTTTACATTTATATACTCATGGATGCAATATATACTGGAATCTGTGCTCTTTGTGATTGATTCTGAAGGTGATTGACAGAGAAAATATCAGGGAAGGGTTGTACTGTTATCCAGGTTATTACACTATTAAAGATACAGCCACACAAGCAGTGCTATTGCAGCAAGCAATGACCCAGTGCTCTATTCAATTATGCAGAGCAACAACCAAGAGATATGTATTGACTGCGGTCAGTTTAAAATAAAAATTATACCATTTTTTTCAAGCTGATTCCATCTCACACCCTGACAGATTAAATTCCACATCCAGTGTGTTCGGCAACATGTTGTGGCAAGAAACATTCACAAAGTTGTCTCAGCTCCTGGCACGCCTGTCATTATAATGAACTTTACTTGCATCCAATCATTCCTGATGCTATCTCTAGTCCATCTCGAACATTTCTGGATGTCAGAGAGGATTACCTAATACCAGCCGTCTGTGTAGAATTTTTAACTACTGCTCCATTTTGAAGGTCATTTCTCCGTTGGGTAGTGTTTGCGTGACTCAATTTGAATATGGCGATCTTCCCAAGGGGCTGTGACTCGTCTGGTGATGAGGTGATATACACTGCAGAAGGCAACCTTGAGCTCCCCCTCCATGAAATATTGGGACATATTATGCCCACACTAGAACATGATTATTGAATCTATATACAACTGAAGTAATTCCAGGGGGATACAGAAAAAAAAAAAAAAAAACCTTTTCATGCTTTCCACTTCCTGCACTTTTTTTAAACATTACTTCTGCATTAAAATTCTGAGGTCACAGAAAAGATCTTATCAGAAACCTGAACCCAGATGCTCCATATACAGTGAATTATCACTTTTACTGCTTTCAGTCTGGGTGTCAGCCTACTCTATTTCTCTGCAGGGTGCAGGGTGCTGCTGGCAGCCGGAAAAGATGAGAAACTTCAAAAGCATGAAAGCAATACCTCAGCACCAGGAAAACTTGTCTAAGGTCTAAAGGCACAGCATTGTATTAGCAGTGGTAAACCATGAGCAATATGACATGACTTTATTGGTGCAATAAACGTTCACCTCCGAACAGTATAAGGCTTCAGATGATTATTACTACTTATCTGTGCTTTAAGCTGTGATCACTGAACATCCTCAACTTACACCCAAACCTAAAGCAGCGAGTAAGGGGACCACATTTATCAAGGTCTTTATATCAAAATGTAATTTTCCACACTGCTGGTTTAAAAAAAAAAAACAACTAATAAACTACTTAGAAGGTGCATTTAAGCACTCAAAAAATATTATATTTCTGTAATTTTACAATTAACAATTTTATTATTACTTCACTAAAAATGGTGAAAATTATATTTTGGTGTCCATTATTTGGCTACCAGTTCGCAACACTAAACATCACTTTTCTCTTAAGCTGCTGAAAGAGATGAAACACTGCTCTGGCCATAGAACTATTACATTCTGTTTTAAATTTGGCTATAAAAAATGGCTAACTTTATTATATAGGCAGATACATTATCTGGACCAACCCCTGCTGTATTGAATGCAGTAAAAAGAAAAAGTAAAAATATACTATAAACTGTTTTATTTGAACAGAAATGCACCGTTTCATTACTTCCATAAAAGCATGACAGTACTATTTAAGTTTCACAAAACAGGCATTTATCTTCTGCAACATAGAATATATATTTCTAGAATAGAATGTAATATATGTTTTTTATCGTGTTCTTGGAATTACCAAGAGACCATTATTGGCGTACTGTATCTCAAAGTACGTGAATGCGTAAGGCACGTGTATAGGTAGGACCAAAACCATGGATTTCCAGAAGAGAAGAGCAACGTTTATGAACCAATTTGATGCTTCACTGGCAGTAAATGTAGTGATCTTAAAACTGGAAATGTGACAGGTAGACCTGGTATTGTAAGTATTGTGATTGCACCATTTTGAGCTGCAATCTATTCAGTAGGGCATTGGGAGGCCAGCAAAAAAGAATTACAATAATCAACTCTTGAGGTTACAGAAGCATGAATCAGGAACAGCATGGGCTTCAACCTAGCTATATTCCTCAGGTGCCAAAAATAAATCTTAGTGATTGAACGCAAGTGGTCATCAAAAGTCAAAACTAACTCCCAAAACCCTGGCATTTGAGGCAGGAAGCTAAACACTACCACGGAAGGGAACAGCAATTCAAATGCCATTGGTCTTGGACCATGCATCTACAAATATCAAATCTTCCCTAATTGTTATTCTCAGCCCTCTGTTTTGCCAACAGTTTTTTTTTTTCCCCCACAAGTTCACCCGTTCATCACTCCTTGACAGATTAATTTCTGCCAGCCAGCATAGCAGTTCGATCGGAGATTGCTGCTGAAGGAAACGCATGGGAGTGCTTTCAAAGTGCTTGTTACTAGTGGCAAATGGAAACATAGCACATGTTGCAGAGCAGGTAAATGATTGTTCAGAGCAGTTTCTTGCTAGTTTTACTCCAATTCAATTTTTTATTCTCCCTCTGATTTAACTTTTCTTCTCTGAAGGTAGATTTCACTAGACTGAGGACCTCTGATGTATAGAATAACTTTCTGAACTAGTTTCCTTTGTCATGAAACTATAAAAACACAGACAATGTCACACATTGTTTCAGGCTCTAACGTGATTCTAGATTCTGACGCCTTCTCCCCTTTGTAATATATTTCTCCTGCTGCGTCTTATTCACATGTTTTCTACAAACCTCTCACGTGGTTCATATGACCTGCTTCTGCACCAAATCTGCTTAGTGTGGCTGCTGTCATAGCAAGCTAGTAATTCAATGACATCCACTTCTTGTCCTTCTTATGTTTAACACAGGCCAGCACCAGTAATCCAATTAATTGGAGAATTGCTGACCACAAGTTTTCTGACCACTAGTTTTTAGTCAGCTGGAAGATGAGACGTGGAAATCATGTGGTGCCTGGCCCAGGGGAGCTCTGAATTGCTCATTTGAACGAACAATAATGCAGAAAATGCAGAAGACTCTTCTTTAGATGGCACAGAATTCCAGTTTAATACTTTCACTCATCTCCGATGAATATTACATGTATAAATCCAGCCCGAATCATAAGATAGTAGTAATAAAAATAAACATATTTATAAATGTACAGCATTTTTTTTTTTTATAAGAACTCTTTGTTGTTATGTTATAAGTATCCCCCTAAATACCACATTTTAACAACTAGGGGTCTGTTCAATTGACCTAAACAGTTGTACAACCTTTATGAGGTTCTAAAAATCAGACATAAACAGATGGGTCTCTTTTGTGTAGTTACAACTATAAAAAATATGTAAAATGCAAGGAAGAGTCCTAGCAATTGAATACCACTCCTTGTTTGAAACATCTGTCTTTTGAGTACAGTACTACTAAAGATCTAGACTGCTGACCCGTACTATTCTAGCTGTCATCAGAATACATGACATAACAGTACTAAGTAGGCTAAGTACTGTACTACTAAAATTAGATATACATGTTGACCAGAGCTTTTGAAGTTTACATGTGAATTGTGATGGAGGAAAAAAAAAACAGAAACAGCAGCATTTGCTAAGCCCCACACAGAACCAGCTTCATGAGAACATATTGCCTTTTTGACTATCAGGTCAACAGCAGGAATCTACTGACAAAGTGGAAGGCAAAAAACAAGAACATGTTTTACTACCATTTTAGAAGGTTTACCTAAAAAAAAAATACATCTAAAATCTAAAAAACAACCTTTATCTATTCTGAAGCAAGAACTACTTACGCTCCTGAAAAAGGAGTAACCGTGGAAACGCCCCAAAGGCTAGAGAATCACATACTGTGAGAGACATTTCAGAAAAGCCAAGATAATGGAGAAAAAAAATATGGCAAGAAATAAAACCCGAAATAAATAATTAAAAGTTCTAGGCAATTTCCCAACATACTGATTTCACCTATTGCGTATTTCTTCAATATATTGGTAGCCTCTAATTTATACAGCCTTAGGTTTTTAATGTCTTTTGTTGAATCATAGCATTGAATTAATTGAGCGGAATGAAACTATTAAGCTTTTTCAAAGCAGAGAACCTGCACTTGTTGTATATCTGTAAAACTAAATTAAAAACACTTCCCTTACAATACTAACTTTTTAAAATGCACACAGTTTTGAATGGTTTTATATCCTCTGCAAAAGGCTCAATGCCTAATAAAGGGCATTAGCATTGACATCATTACTGCCTTTATGAATCTGAACAGCCATTGCAACACTGAATGTAATGAATACTTGTTACACACACCGATGCTTTCATTTCAGGCTACAAAAGGTGCATTTTATAGACAGATTGTAATGATAATTGGCTAATCAAGCTTAATCTTACATCCCAAAATACAATTTTCTTCAGAATTAATGGATTATAATTTTTATTTGGAAGTAACTTCTAGGGGTGTATAATTACATGTAATGTTACTGGGAGATGTTTTTTTTTGTGTGTGTGCCATCAATTCAACCTTCTGTACATTGATGTATTTATCATGTTCACATAAAAGGTACTCTCCCCCATGGAACAGTATTGTGCACACACAACATGGTGTCCCAATACTTCTTATAGAAAATATTGCTGCAGTTGTTGTAATGAGATATGAGGTGGGGGAAATCCTGAGCTTTTAGTTTACAGACTGGTTAGAGCAACTTAATTAATATTCACTGACAGCAATTGTCTATTGAACTGAGATCATCATTCATTACTAATTAAATATATATATATATATATATATATATATATATATATATATATATATATATATAATATATATATATATATATATATATATATATGAAAATAGCATATTAGCTGGTCTTGTACTGGTTGAACTGTTTGTAATCTTGTGCTTGTATGAAGGGAATATTAAGTGTTACATTGAACTGCTGCTTTGTAAACAAGGTGGCTTCACCTCAAAGGGATTGGGGTTTGTTTTTGCTGAGACCTGGCAGGAACTAGGGTTTGTCATTGACATTTCTGAAACAGCAAGCAGCAAAACATCAGCAATTTGATCCATACAGCATTTCAATTCATGATCTACAATACCAGTAACAGACATTTGATATATACAGTGTACAATCTGTATGCGCTGAGGTTGTGCAAATGAAGCAGAAACAGAGCATTTCAGTCTCTGTAAAAATATGTAAACAGGGTCCTATTTTAATTAGTCAACTGAATAGACCCACTCCTGTTTCATGTCATGAATAGGGTTTCTCTGTGATACGCTGCAATACAGAAGGCAATACGTACGCTCTAAATTGGCTAAAAGATCCTACACAGTCTGTATCATTTATGGGGTATAAATGTTACAGACTTGTCAGCTGCTTAATATTAGTTCATAGTTTATACGTGTTCTAAATGTTTATTAGTATTAAACTAAAGGATGTTTACATGTTTAGATACGTTTCCAATACATAACTCATGGAGTTAAGATAGGATAACTCCTGCATGTACCATTGTGGCAAAGTGTCCCGCCCCTGGGCTATTTATTTATGTTGTATGTTGCGTGTAGTTTGTTAATATTGGTGTATAGGTATTGGTGCAACGGATGTAAATGGGTTTGTGTAACATAGGTGATTTAAAATGTATATTTGTATTTAGGCACGAGGATTGCACAGCACTTGACATGCAGGTAAAATGTAATTTGTGAGCACGGGAAATTGCACTTCAATAATTCATATGTAGTTGTACCGAGACTCCAATTGAATGACTGATTAGCAATCGAGTCTCGGTACAGCTGCATAAAAGCAGCATGTTTTCACTCACTCGGGGTTGTGTGTTCGGTGAGTGGAGACTAAGTGAAAGTAAATAGAACTACTGTTTTGACTCACCATGTTTCATCCACTTTTTGATTAGTGTTAGTCCGTTGTGTTTGTCTGTTTTGGCCAATGCGCCGTTTTCTTTTAAAGTGTTTTTGTCTGTTTAAACTTTTTATTTTACAATAAAAGCACTGAGAGGCTCCAGCATCTCAGTTTTTCACCTGCCAGTACCGCATGTCTCTGCGTACTCCTTTCTGGCCTGACGTCACCTTACAGCCAGCCGGTTCACAACCATACAATATGTGTTACTGGTAGTTCTGTAACATAGTAAAACATGGTGCATATGCTTTGTGAATATAGCTCCAACTTTCTGCTGCTAGTAGTACTGACCACTCAGAGTTGGGTTGAGTTATTGTTACAACAATATGAATCTCAGTACATGCCTCAACATTAAAGGTAGAAATTAAGTTTGCCAACATGTTTTGTAAGATCTTGCCCTGGTCTCACATACTGCATTCCTTAAACACAGCAGCAGCATCTCGACACTAATCAATTCCTATTACACTGTGCCATGCCTGCCTGAGCTTTAATGCTCTTCAAGTACCAGCCAGCTTCTTATGATTTAAGGCAGTTCCAGACATCAGAAAATTTAAACATTAATTCATCTTGCAAAATGTGCTTGAGAAAAAAAAAAAAAAAAGCTTTGGCCCCTTTATAATCTTGCTTCTAAAAACTTTTCTATTAACTTAAATGGATACCTACATTTTAATGGTATTTCATTTCTAATTTCAGATGTTTCAAAAGGTTTCACATCTAAAGCGTTACATAAATTATATAAATTGAGCAGCAACATCTGCTTGCCTCGGGAATGATTACTTTTGCCCAGAGGAAACTCCTGTACTTTATATAGATGTCAACATTTAGTACAACTGTATAACACAGCGTTCTTCAGGTTCAGGATTGTGCCAATAAACGTGTCATAACATTTTTACCTATAAGCTAGTAGTAAAAAAGATACAATCTAAAAGTCTGCTGTCATTGTATTATAAACCCTTCTGGCATTGTATTAGAAACACTCCTGTCATTGTATTATAAACCCTCCTCCATTGCATTATAAACTCTCCTGTCATTGTATTAAAAACCCTCATGTCATTGCATTATAAACCCTCCTGTCAATGCATTATAAACCCTCCTGTCATTTCATTATAAATCCTCATTCATTGTATTATAAACCCTCCTGTAATTGTATTATAAACCCTCCTAGCATTGCATTATAAACCCTCATGTCATTGCATTATAAACCTCCCTGTCACTGTATTATAAACCCTCCTGTCATGGTATTATAAACCCCCCTAGCACTGCATTATAAACCCTCACTGCATATGAATTAATTTTTAAACATATAAACTCCCCCTGAGACCAAGAGTGGTTTTAGCCTAATACAGATATCAATCTTTCTTAAAGCAGACACCATTTATGAATGCCCTTTCTGCTAGTCAAGGAACATATTCATCAAAGTGCATACATATTTACACACATGTTAGGTAAAGCCTCAAGTGTATTAGACAATTGAGATATCAACTTACAAGTGACAATTCACAAACTAAATCTGAAAATATACTGCAGTGGTTGGAGTTTACTTATAGAGCAGTAGTAGTAGCTTTAAAAAAAAAAAAAAGATGATGCTGGTATTAAATATTGATTCATCCAAAACAGTTTAATTAAGGAAAAACATTATTATTATTTATTATTATTATTATTATTATTATTATTATTATTATTATTATATTATTATTTATTCAATATAGGCCTTTATCTAAGGCAACTTACAAAGACTAGCACGTGTGAACCATGCATCAGCTGCAGAGTCACTTACAACAACGACTCACCCGAAAGACGGAGCACAACATAGATTTGACAATGACACAAAAAAATAAGAGAATTTATTATATTTGGTACCAACATATTTATTGGTTACAAATCCTTAGATTTGGTATGTGCAAAATATGTAAATGGATCAAATTATTTCACCACAAGCCTTGTACCTCGTGTGAGGGAAAGTAAACCATTGGCTCTGTGCGGCTAAGCTGCTAGAAAAAAAAAAAAAAAAAACATTTCAGGGCCGTGTATCTAATCCCGTCAGAGAGATATCCTGCAAGGAGGTCAGTGACAAGGAGGAGGAGATAGAAAGAACTGAACCACAAAGAGGGTTTTCTGGCAGGCTGCATTACAGGTAAAGACCTTTCTCCACACAACTAATCAGCAGCAATATTGTGGGGTAGATTAATTATTTTCAGTGCAGAGATTAATTTTTCTTCAGAAATAGCAGCAGCTCATTTTGTCAAGCTATTAAAAAAATACAATAGATATTAATGGCAGACTTTACAGCGTGTAATCATTCCCTTTTGTTGTTTCATTGTCATTTTCCCACATCTTCCACCTCACAGCTTTGCTTGTCTGCCTCAGCTTTAGGCTCCTTGCATTTCATGGTTTAAATGTGGTCCAATGAAGCTATAGCACTAGGACAAGAGCTTTAACACTAGAAGACCGTGTTTATGGGCATATCCAGACCACCATGACCGGTCAATTTGACCGGTGTATTAAAAACAACATAAAGATTATAAGGAAAGGACAAACATCTGAATATAAGTCTTAGTTTTATTCAGGAACATCATATAAAGATCTACACAACCGGAACATTGTAAATAACCGGGCATTTGAACAGAAATGTGTTTATATACAGACCTATTACATAATGCAGCAGCCTCAAAAAACTGTAAAAAATTAAATAAACAAATATTTGAAAATAAATGTGTATATAAAGGTATATCACATACATACAAAACTGTACAACTGAAACAATGTACAGTAGCTCTCAAAAGTATTCACCCCCCTTGGACCTTTCCACATTTTATTATGTTACAACATAACAAAGAGATCGCGTCTTACCAACCTGCTCGATTTTTTTGAGGATGCAACATCGACAACGGATAATTGCAAAGCATGTGACATTGTTTATTTAGATTTCCAAAAAGTTTTTGACAAAGTCCCGCGTAAAAGATTAATTCTCAAACTGAATGCAGTAGGGATTTAAGGAAACACATGTACATGGATTAGGGAGTGGTTAACATGAAGAAAACAGAAAGTATTGATTAGAGGAGAAACCTCAGAATGGAGAGAAGTAACCAGTGGAGTACCACAGGGATTAGTATTAGGTCCTCTGCTATTCCTAAATGACACTGAACAAAAACATAAATGCAACATGCAACAATTTCAAAGATTTTACTGAATTACAGTTCATATAAGGAAATCAGTCAACTGAAATAAATTCATTAGGCCCTAATCTATGGATTTCACATGACTGGGAATACAGATATGCATCTTTTGGTCACAGATACCTTTAAAAAAAAAAAGGTAGGGGCGTGCAACAGAAAACCAGTCAATATCTGGTGTGACCACCATTTGCCTCATGCAGCGTGACACATCTCCTTCGCATAGAGTTGATCAGGCTGTTGGTTGTGGCCTGTGGAATGTTGTCCCACTCCTCATCAATGGCTGTGCAAAGTTGTTGGATATTGGCAGGAACTGGAACACGCTGTCGTACACGTTGATCCAGAGCATCCCAAACATGCTCAATGGGTGACATGTCTGGTGAGTATGTAGGCCATGGAAGAACTGGGACATTTTCAGCTTGCAGGAATTGTGTACAGATCCTTGTGACACGGGGCCATGCATTATCATGCTGAAATATGAGGTGATGGCAGTGGATAAGCTGTCCAGGTGGCTGGTCTCAGACGATCCCACAGGTGAAGAAGCCGGATGTGGAGGTCCTGGGCTTGCGTTGTTACATGTGGTCTGAGGTTGTGAGGCCGGTTGGACGTACTTCCAAATTCTCTAAAATGACGTTGGAGGCATTTAGTTCTCTGGCAACAGCTCTGGTGGACATTCCCGCAGTCAGCATGCCAATTGCACGCTCCCTCAAAACTTGAGACATCTGTGGCATTGTGTTGTGTGACAAAACTGCACATTTTAGAGTGGCCTTTTATTGTCCCCAGCACAAGGTACACCTGTGTAATGATCATGCTGTTTAATCAGCTTATTGATATGCCACATCTGTCAGGTGGATGGATTATCTTGGCAAAGGAGAAATGCTCACTAACAGGGATCTAAACAAATTTGTGCACAAAATTTGAGAGAAATAAGCTTTTTCTGTGTATGGAAAATTTCTGGAATCTTTTATTTCTGCTCATGAAACATGGGACCAACACTTTACATGTTGCATTTATATTTTTGTTCAGTGTACATTAATGATTTAGATTCTGATGTAGTAAGCAAACTTGTTAAATTTGCAGACAACACAAAAATAGGAGGAATGGCAAACACTGTTGCAGCAGCAAAGGTCATTCAAAATGATCTAGACAAGATTCAGAACTGGGCAGACACATGGCAAATGACATTTAATAGAGAAAAGTGTAAGGTACTGTGCGCAGGAAATAAAAATGTGCATTATAAATATCATATGGGAGATACTGAAATTGAAGAAGGAATCTATGAAAAAGCCCTAGGAGTTTTTGTTGACTCAGAAATGTCTTCATCTAGACAATGTGGGGAAGCTATAAAAAAAGGCTAAAAAGATGCTCGGATATATTGTGAAGTGTTGAATTTATCAAGGGAAGTAATGTTAAAACTGTACAATGCATTAGTAAGACCTCATCTTGAATATTGTGTTCAGTTCTGGTCACCTCACTACAAAAAAGATACTGTTGCTCTAGAAAGAGTGCAAAGAAGAGCGACCAGAATTATTCCGGTTTTAAAAGGCATGTCATATGCAGACAAGCTAAAAGAATTGAATCTATTCAGTCCTGAACAAAGAAGACTACGCGAAGACCTAATTCAAGCATTCATAATTCTAAAAGGTATTGATAATGTCGACCCAAGGGACTTTGTCGACCTGAAAAAAGAAACAAGGACCAGGGGTCACAAAAGGAGATTAGACAAAGGGGCATTCACAACAGAAAATAGGAGGCACTTTTTTACACAGAGAATCATGAGGGTCTGGAACCAACTCCCCAGTAACGTTGTTGAAGCTGACACCCTAGGATCCTTCAAGAAGCTGCTTGATGAGATTTTGGGATCAATAAGCTACTAACAATCAAACGAGCAAGATGAGCCGAATGGCCTCCTCTCGTTTGTAAACTTTCTTATGTTCTTATGTGAATCAAAATGGATTTAATTAGGAGTTTTTGCCACTTATCAAAACAAAAGTCCATAATGTCAAAGTGAAAAATAAAATCTACAAATTGTTCTAAATTAATTACAAATACAAAACAAAAAATAATTGATTGCATAAGTATTCACCCCCTTCAGTCAGAGGCACCTTTGGCAGCAATTACAGCCATGTCTATTTGGATAAGTCTACCAACTTTGCACATCTGGACACTGCAATTTTTGCCCATTCTTCTCTGCAAAATTGCTCAAGCTCCGTCAAGTTGGATGGGGACCTTTAGTGAACAGCAATTTTCAACTCTTTCTACATTTACTCAATTGGATTGAGGTCCGGGCTTTGACTGGGCCATTCTAGGACATTGACCTTTTTGTTTTTAAGCCACTCCAGTGTGGCTTTGGCTGTATGTTTGGGATCATTGTCCTGCTGGAAAATGAATCTTCTCCCAAGTCCCAGGTCTCTTGCAGACTTCAGCAGGTTTTCCTCCAGGATTTCTCTGTACTTTACTATCCATTTTGCCTATTTTGCCACCATGCTTAACAGTAGGGATGGTGTTTTCAGGATGATGTGCTGTGTTAGGCTTGTTCCAAACATAGTGCTTAGCGTTGAGGCCAAAAAGCTCTATTTTGGTCAGACCATAGAATCTTCTTCCACTTGGTCTCATAGTCTCCCACATGCTTTCTGGCAAACTCTAGCTGAGATTTGATGTGAGCTTTTTTCAACAATGGCTTCTTTTTGCCACTCTCCCATAAAGGCTAGTTTTGTGAAGCACCCGGGCTATTGTTGCTGTATGCACAGTGTCTCCCAGCTCAGCCATGGAAGACTGTAACTACTTAAAAGTCACCATAGGCCTCTTGGTGGCCTCCCTGACTAGTGCCCTTCTCGCCCGGATACTCAGTTTTTGAGGACGGCCTGTTCTAGACAGATTCACAGTTGTGCCATATTCTCTCCATTTCTTAACAATGGACTTTACTGTGCTCTGGGCGATATTCAATGCCTTGGAAATGTTCTTATATCCTACCCCTGATTAGTGCTTTTAAAGAACCTTATTCCGGATTTGCTTTGCTCGTTTTTGTTAGGAAATGTACTAACGAACTGTGGGGCCTCCCAGAGACAGGTATATTTAACCTGAAATCATGTGAAACACCTTCATTGTACACAGGTGGACTCCATTCAACTAACTATGTGACTTCTAAAGACAATTGGTTGAACCAGAGCTTATTTAGGTGTGTCATAGCAAAGGGGGTGAATACTGATGCAATCAATTATTTTTTGTTTTGTATTTGTAATTAAGTTAGAACAATTCGTAGATTTTATTTTTCACTTTGACATTATGGACTTTTTTGAGTTCAGTGGCAAAAACTCCTAATTAAATCCAATTTGATTCCATTAAAATGTGGAAAGGTCCAAGGGGGTGAGTACTTTTGAGAGCCACTGTAAATACGTATCAAAATGTTTTAAAATAAATGGGTTTATATTGCCTTGTCACAAAGATGGCCAGAGTGGGGAACGCCAGACCAGAAACAGGAACCAGGAAATAAACAAAGAGAGAGGTGGAGTTTGGTGGAGCTGAGCGAATGGTTTTGCTCAGCATTTAATGAGTTAACAGAACAGTAAATAAAAAGGTTATAACAAAAGCAGCACACGGCACGTGAGGCCAAAATAAACAGACAAACAAAACGGACTAACACTTAAACAAACAGTGGACTAACAGACAAACAAGGTGAGTGAAAACAACGGTTATATATATTACTTTGTTTCGTTTTCTAGTTCTTAATTCTCTCCTCTCCACATCCGTTCTCCACTCACCGAACTCAGAACCACAAGTGGGTGAAAAGGCTGCTACTGGCCATACTGTCAACAGACGTGCTGACAGTGGGGCGAATCTCTCCTCCCACTGTACCACTGGCAGCGGAAATACTGCCAATGGTGCGGCTGACAGCAGACGTGCTAACAGCTCCCAGACTGACTCCTTCAGCGGGGCAAGTCCAGCAGCAGAAAAGCTGCTGGGGTTGGTGGTCGCCAGACCTCTCAAGATCTCCGGCAGCGAAACTGCTGCTGGAGAAGGTGGTCTCCTGACCTCTCCCCTCTTTTTCATAGCCGGCAGCTCCCTCTGGTGGGACTCCGGCCACACTGACCCCTGCGGCCAAGCAGATCTGACTGCAGCCCTAGGCGAAGCAGTTCCAGCACCCCAGGCGATGCTGAGCGGTGGCAACCCCAGGCGATGCGGAGTGGCTGGCAACCCCACGCAAAGCAGTTCCAGCGACCCCAGGAAATGTGGAGTGGCTGACAACCCCAGGCGATGCGGAAGGGCTGGCAACCCCAGGCGATGCAGAGCGGCTGGCAACCCCAGGCAAAGCAGTTCCAGTGACCCCAGGCGATGCTGAGCGGCTGGCAACACCAGGTGATGCAGAGCGGCTGGCAACCCTAGGCGATGCGGAACACCAGGCAACCCCAGGTGACGCAGAGCACCAGGCAACCCCAGGTGATGCGGAGCGGCAGGCAACCCCAGGTGATGCCAGGCAGGCATCCTTGGGCAAAGCGAGGCAGGCATCCTTGGGCGAAGCGAGACAGGGAGTCAGGACAGTCGGCCGGGAGGTTCTTCCCCGTGCTTCCCTCAGCACCCTATGCAAGGGCTGCTGAGGACTGCCCGGCCGCAGTGGCCGAGAAGAGGGCCAACACCCGCACCCCCAGCTTGTCCTGACTCCCTGCCTAGCTTCGGTGCCTACATAACAACGCACATATACGCAAGTTATGCGTTTATATACAGACATACTACAATCAAAATTACATGAATAAATAAACATTTGAACAGAATGGGCTTTATTTACAATCGTTTACAAAGTCTAAGTGCTGCAATAATCACACAGATACTGTGCTTTTCAAAATATGAAGTACACTTCTTGCATTGTCCATCTTTGCTGCATCAAAATCTTGTGTGGTAAAACTTGCAGTAACTCCAAACAATGCTTTGCTGTTCAGCAATCCATTTGCATTGTATATTGGGGTAGCAATGAATTTCTTAGAAAAACGTGTGACTTATAGTAACCAGTACAGACAGACAGCCTGTCGCCATCAGCTGTCAAGGCTGACTGATGAGCTATCAGAGGCTCTTTGAAACAATAACAATGTCAACAGAAAGCTCACTTGAGGAATGCAGACTGATATAATCAAACTTCAATAAGGCTGCAATTCCTGACTGACAAACACAAGCAATACTGTACCACTGAATTGTCATTTTGACCACTCCTGGTCAGAATAGGTATGACAGTAATTAATCTTGATAATTTTTGCAACTCTTTCTTTGTCAGGGTAATTAGTACATATATTTAGGAAAAGTCAAGAAAGCACAGCTCCTTATCTTAAACACATGCACAGCAATTTAAGTTTAAATTTCAAAAGTGGTCAAAATGGCCGCTTTGGTCATTCTAGTGTTAGTGTTAGTGATGGATATGTCATTATAAACAAAAACACACTGGTGCCTACCTATTATGTTAACTATTAACGATATTCTTAAACAAACGACCTTGAGCTGTGCAAAGAGGCCGAACTTTGACTCAAAAGGATGCTTCACATTGGCTCTGATGCTCCCAGTGTGGGGAAAGAGAAACTGGCAGGGTTTGCTTCTCCTCATCACGCAACAATGAACCCTACTGGCCAGACACACAGCACATCCAGAGTGCATAAAGAGCAGGGCTGAACTCTATTCTGCGGGATCAGTATCCAGCCCACCTGTGTTCTGGATTGCTCCGTGTGAAAGCAATTCTGGCTTTAGGCTTGTGAGATCGGAGGACGCTCAGAACGTCTGTGCTGTGTGGGGACTCGCTGCGGTGAGGACAAAAAGATATTGGTGGAAAATAAATAAAAATAATAATTGATCACTCTAAATTTATATTAAAAAAACAACAAAAAACACAGATAACTGATAGTTTATAGTGTACAGCAGTGTATGAGTACAACTAATTATAATCATGTAATTATATCCAGTTGGATAACTGCACTTACCTTTCACTTGAACTTGAATCTGGAAATAAAAGTTGACATTCCCAATGTATTTGTCAACCAGGATATAGTACCACTGTTCCCAAAATGGAAGCTTAGTCTCCAGCTCACAGCTCATGCGATCTTTACAGTCAGTGTATGTTGAGTTATGCAGAGGGGGTGCCTTTGCTCTCATTTTCAGAAAGACAGGGCAGCTCTCCATAGTTCTGTTACTAATTCTGCAGTCCTTAAGCTGCACCTTGACACTGGAGCTGTAATTGGGAATATACACTCTAGAAGAAAGAAAAAAGATTGTCATTATGTTTATATATATATATATATATATATATATATATATATATATATATATATATATATAGACACACACACACACTTGTGGGGATTTCTCAGTGACTCTCACTATATTTTTATTTACTATTTCTAACTCCAGTCAGACAAAACTCCACGCAGGGTGAAAGTCGACAACAAACTAAATATTTTGGCTTTTTTTTTTTTTTTTTTTTAAGGCATATTTAGTTCTTAAAAAGGTGTTTTACAAAGTGGGGGCATCCCCACAATGTTGTTTTTTCAGGAGTTCAGTGTTTTACTTTGTCGGGACATTTTCTCAAATTTTGTCCCACATTGATAGTAATCCCTGCCCACACACACACATTACCCTTCACTACAAGGTGTCCCCAATACTTGTTAGAAATTATAATGTCATATAGATGGTACAGAGTGTTCACATCAATATCAAACCAGTTTAGTTTATATGTGCTATATTCTCTCCCAGGTTCTGAAGCTCTAACAATCTTTCATCTTAAATCAATAAGAGTTATCCTGCTACATTCCAAAGTCCCGCCCCCTCTAAGTAATGCACATGCAAACACACTCCTTACTTAATAAAACAAATACCAAATGTGAAACTCCTAAAATCCTACTGTATGTACTTTGGGATGATTTGACCAACACACCAGTCCACACTATAGCAATTCAGTACTACACAAATGAATGTCTACAGTGGCAACTTTACTATATTTATTTGCTTATATGGAGTTCTTAATGTTCTTAATACTGCAATCTGGGACACAGATCTTGTAAAAATACTCTTGACTGTTTTATAAATTAAAAACATTACCAACAAGGTGCTGTAGAGTCAGTGTGAGTGTACAGCATGCAGAATACATTTTAAATAAGTACTGGAGGCTAGCACTTTTGCTTAAGGGCTTTCCATTGGGATTCAGCCTATCCATACTGTTTTTCTTTGCATCTGTACCAAAGGAAATAATGTACTTAATAGCTTCACTTATGGTTTCAATGTGTGTTGCCTGTACGGTAGGAAATACATTACTAGAGTAATTTATCTTTAAGTAACAGTTGTGCCATATTCCTTTCCCATAAGTCATTTCTCATGATAAAACATAAACAGAACAATGACACACTACATCTGTAACATTAGTAACAGAGATAAAGCTGTGCCACTTACTTATAGAGCGTGGATTTGTTGTGAACTGGGATCATCTGATCTACCAAGTATCCAGGATAAAGGACAGGAATACCAATCAATCGCTGCACAATTAATTGGGGTTGGAAGAGGTATTGGCATTCTTCATAGAGCCCCTACACAGAGAGAAAAAAAAAAAAAAAAAAAAAAAAACATCCAAGGATTTTTTTTTTCTCTTCCATGCTGAATTGTTCCTGCGGCATAAAAGTGGGTCAAAACAATCCTGTGAACTGAAACCCTCTTCATATTGTGAACTAACATTTACACCCAACCTACCCAAAATACATTGCAGCTGTAGGTCTGTGTTTGTAAATGTTAGGAGAAACTTCTTGTGTTGTAGGATACACTGCCCCTTAGTTCATTTGGTAAGCTATATTCCAAAATGCAATACATTTATATTATACACTTTTAAAACACCACAGTGGGTCATCAAATTGTGTTGAAAGTCACAAACAGTGGTGCAGAACACCACTATCATCTAAACTGAATCTCAAGTGGCCTTAATTATACTGCTGGCAAGTCAAGATGGCTTTCTTCCAATGGCTTCCTTCAGCAAATCTGCATTGACACATTGACAGTGACATCTGCAGCTTTTCCATTCTGACCAATTTCTTTTAGTACTTTGAGGATTGAAATATGCAATTGTGCCAGCTCATGAGAAGACGATGGGTTAGACTGATTGTCAAATATAATGTATGAGGCTTGAACGTAAGAATATTTCCATTACAATCAAGCAGTACGAGCTTTTGTTATACTGTATCTGGATGTATAGTTATCATCTTATATGATCTTTATCAGATTATTGTAACAAGTAGGGCAGGATTTTCAAAAAACAGTGTTATTGTATCAAACTCGTAGTATAGTAACAAGAGCTTTAGTAGCAAGTGATTCAAACAAAATGTGTTAATAAATCAATCCATTAATACTTTGAAATTGAGTCGATGCAGTCATTAATTAACACAATTCTCGTTAAAAAGCTTAATTGTCGCAGGTATCACATATCACTTCCTGTCTCAATGACTTGATAAGGGAAACTCGTTAATCAAAATGCATGTTAACGAGATAAAAAAATAAATGGAAGCATAATTCGCTGTTATGGAAAGTATTAGCGTTCAGGGAGACGGCTCTCGCACCAGCGAGCAGCAGCCAAATTGGAATATCTATTTTGTGTATAATTTATAAACTTAATTTTAAATTGTGCATTTTGTCATGCAGAATGTATATTTATTTAGAACACCACATCTAAAATGCTGATTTACGATTATCTGGCGTGTGGGTAAAAATCGGACAGTATGGCTTAAGAATAAATGAATTAAACCCCACTAGTCATTTCCCCTCATTCAGGTGAATATTTTGCCGCAGCTTACTATATACAACTTTAATAACCCTTTCAGGACCAAGCATTTTTCAGTGGGATGTTCCTCCAGGACCAGGATTAGCTGTATCCTGGCTGTATTTCACTTTCTTCCTATAAAAATTCACTAAAAATCTAATTTTTACAGTAGCATCTTGGTAATGTTGTCCTTTTTTTTCAGAACACTCTGGGGAACATTATAAAGGACTTCTGAAACGATACAAACCTTTTTTTTTTTTTTTTTTTTGCAAACAATAATTTGTTTAATTTTTTTTTAAAAAGTTAAGTATTTTTTACTATGTATTCTGTTTCGAGATACACATATAAAAATCTGTTATTCTATGACCCCTACAGTTCTTCCTGAAAGTTTTGTTGAAAAATATTGATGATTTATTTTCTCAAAATAAATATTCATAAATACAATAATAGTTATTCATTCCATTATTATCAGTAATAAGGAAAAAAATGATACATTTAGTTAATTAAATACTATATGAATAATAAATAATAATAATAATAATAATAATAATAATAAATAATAATAATAATAATAATAATAATAAGTCAAACACATCAGATTTACAGTGTTTCCCCTTTTTTTATTAGCTCTAAACAAATTTCTGTGATTGTTTTGTTTCTGCTGTTGTCTCTTCCTGGCTGCTATAAACTGTCTCCGCATTTAGACACTAAATGCCCCTCTCTGTGACGTCACATGAAAAAAAAAAATTATCTGTTACTTTTTGGCCTCTATGATAAATAAACTCAACATGATTAGCCACCGAACACTTACAGTATTTTAAGAACATTGTATATGCATACAACGTGTGAAGGCGAAAGTGGACATTGTACATAACGTATTCTGACAACATTACGAATACATTTAGACATATTCAATGTCAATGATCTTGATCACATTCCTAGTGCAACGCTGTGTGTCCTTGATGCCTGTTCTTCATTCTTGTGTGGATAAGACACAGGTGTTAAAAGCAAATCTGCAATCACCTAAGGAAACTTTATTGTAATACTTAATATGCCTTTTTCTAGCCCAATATTTAAGTTGTATAATTCAAATAAAATCTACAGTAGATGTCAGCTGTCATAAAATCTACATATGCAGAATTCAAATAGGCTACAGTTGCATTTTTAATTTCTTGGTAGTCACTGGGTGCAAATAACTGTATAACATTTTGGCAATACAACAAACATTCCGTAAGGTTACAAATGGTTAAAATAAGTGAATAAATCTAATTCATAATCACAAGTAAAAAAAAAAAAAAAAAAGCTAATTTTTTTTCAGAAATACAAATATTGAATTATCGAGGCCGTCTGTAAGAAAATAACCCTGGTCGTGCACACTCTCTCTCTCCGCAGTCTGTTAAATGTCTGTTTCAAGGTGAGTTACTCTTTCATTAATTAAAACCCTCCTTTTCCAATTGCAAATTAACTGATGACAATTAACACCGATTTGCTTTTAAATTCCCACGCAAACAAAAGAAACAGTCGCACTGCTCTTTAAGATAGTGACATTATTTTGTAAATCAACATAATTTCGGAAAACACATTGGGACGATTATTTAATAATGAAATAGGCATAACGACCGCTTGGAAATGCCGAAATCAATGCTGCATACTGATTTCTTGATTAATACTGGAGTTATCATTTACAAACTTTTGAAAATCCTGCTCGTAATGTCAACTTTGATCTCTAAAAACTGGATAGTATAGCGAGATGCTTTTGACAATAAACATAAATATATTACATGCTGTATTTCTTACTTTGTGTAGAAAAAATAAGACGACATTTTAAAATGTTTTTACAAAAAAATAAATAAAACAAATGACAAAAATTAATGTTTCACCGAGGGCTGTTAGTGTGGTTTGCATGCTGTAATGCATTGTCATATCAGCGCATTGAATTGACTAGTCAAGCAGATAACTACGTTTCTTATGCTGTTAAGACATGTGCAATGTTATTATGCGGAAACGGATATCAACTTGCAGAACCATAACAATGTTTCGGTATCCGATAGCTTGTATCACACAGATTGTACCGCGTGGAGAATCAGAATTAAGATTTGTCGTTGTTTAGAAGAGCAGGAAAACAGATTTATAGTCGTCATCTTTGTAACCTTACATTTAGCCAACCCTATTAGGTCATTGTATTGCTTTATAAGTCATCATTAATTGAGTATTTGTTCTGGAACATTAAATAAAGTGTTACAGCTTTGATGTAATAACTTTGTCTACCTAAGCAATTTTAGATAATTGCATTAAGGAAGCTCAAATGGCATTTATATTTAATCACATTCTGCCGGGGGGAAGGGTGGAAAAAACACCCATCTGCTCTTTGCCAAGAGATGCATGCATAAACTATAAGGCAGAGCAGATGGTGTTTAAAATGCGCACTGCGTTTCATGTAGAACCTGCACAATAACGGTTATGTTATTGAGTGTGAAATTTGTTATGTTTTATATAATGTTTTAAACTCAAATTTTACAGATTGGTAGTTCCTGCCATCTCAGAAACGGTAGCCATGAAAATAAAATATTCTCCTCTCTTAATTTCAAATAAATAATACATTATCTTTTTTTTTTTTTTTTAACTTGAGTAATGTGAATGTATTAATCCCTGGATTACTTTAACGTTTATTAACAATTCCAAAATTAACCATTTTTTGTTAATTTTTTAATTATATAATTAGTGTTCCGCACTTTCTGGTTTTTATCTTTAAAAACATTTTATCTTGCCACATTTTCCCAAGTTAGCTGGTACTTTGAGAATGTTTGGGCAATCGCTGTGCTGAGGAAAATAGTATATACAGAAGGTACGAACATGACATCAGCACAAAACAAACCAAGTTTATTCGCCTTGAAATCATAAAAAGAAAAGAAAAATGACAGAACTGGGCGGTGCAAGCCATCGTGAGACACATCAAAAATCACACTGGGTATTTCCATAAATGTGTTCCATAAGTTTACCAACTAAAGCATCAACATTTTCTGTCAAATATTCGCGATTAAGATTGTCAGCGTTATGCAGTGTTTTAGCTGATGGACGGTACTGTTGCATGAATTCATCAATACTTTTCTCTCTGCAATAAACAGTGGCTGTCCAGCAAAGCACGGCGCTCTGCTCTGCGCTCTCTTTTATTAAAGTGCATATAAAAGCTGCATAAATGGCTTGCTTGTCTCTCAGTTCACTTTATTGTTTTAGTTTAATGTGTCGTTTATTTTTCAGTATGTTCTTTTATTGTAAGTGAGAACATGTACCTCAGTGCAGCTGTATTTGCAGCGCTATGCATCCTCTACCTCATCAGACCCACTTCTGCTATTTTTGCTTTTTGTATACTTTGAAAAATTTGTTTTCTTTTGAATATTCATAAACTGATTTTACGGTTTCTCCCCATTCCTAATCCACTAAAAATATTATATTTTCGTGTAAGTATTTCAATTTAGTTTTTGATCAAGCTAGTAGTTACTATGCCCAGCAGTTGCCACAATACAGACTTTGATTGGCCGACATAATCAGATATCTGTTTATACTCAATACTCGGCAGTTGGCACACTCATTCCCACTCAGGCTAAAATCATAAAATAAATTGCAATAACAATAATAATAATAATAATAATAATAATAATAATAATAATAATAATAATAATAATAATAACTGTAATATCATCTTGGAATACCATTTACACCATTGTACCTATTTTACATGAATCAAACCTCTTGCTTACTAAATATATTGGTATCCTTAAACTGATAATTATCCATCCTTCAAATGTATGCAAATAATGAGTACCATAAAATGTTATGAAATTCACCACAGTTGCAGAATGACTGTGGAATATTTTCTTAACGTCTAAAACAGGGATTTCAAACTCAAGGCCTGCGGATCAAATATGATCCCCCAATGGTTTTAATCCGGCACTTGTAAAGATGATTTCTCATAAAGTAATTATGCATGTGATGACTTGTCAATTAGGAAATTGCATGTGAAAACTACAAATCCCTTCAGCCATTTCGAACGAAGAAAAGGAAAGAAGTGCGATATTGGCCAACGGCCAATCATAGGCTATGCTATAGCGTTTTTTCCATGTTCCTGTTCTTTCAGCACACTCCTACAAAGATAATAATAACAGCAAACACAGGTCAAAATGGCCAAGAAAATAAAAATCGACAAGGAAGGGAGATTGTTTCAGGAAAGGTGGGAGTGGTAATATTTGTTTGTGGAGCAGAGAAGTTTGATTCTGTTGGCGCTGCAGAATTTTATCCTTTCCTACCAGTCACATTACCACAGCTCCACCTTCAGGCTGCTCAAGTCCTCTCAGTGTTTGGAAGCACATATCTGTGCGAATCTTGTTGAAAGATATATGATTAAAAACAGTGAATTATTATAAATCGGGACAATCGAATATTTATGAGGACCGCGAATTAAACGTGAAGTTATCATATGGCCCATGGTAAAATTGAGTTTGACACCCCTGGTCTAAAAAGTGGTGACTGCAAATGTGATACCTGTATTGGCATTCCAAAGCATGTGTGTATCCACTAAAAAAGTTTAGACTACACTTCAAATGTCTGTTGTTTCTTGGTGGAGACTTTCAGTACCATTATCCTTTAATGTGTCTGTAATGCTTTGAGACATTTGTTTAGAACGGGTCCAACTGTGGAAACAGAAAACATGGAATTAAAAACACTAAATTACCAAGACTAAAAAGATCACTTGTAAAATATGAATGTCCTGGCAGTAAAAATCCACAACAGGCAAGACTAACAATGCCTATAAGCATAATTGCTGGATAAGTGCTGCTTTAGTCTGTGAATCTCTTTGTAGGGAACAAGACAGGAAGACAATTTGCAAAATCAATAAACCCCTTCCAGAAAGATAGTTGTTTTTACTAAATATCCTGTTAGAGCAAGATCCATATCAAAATCAGAATCACATTTTTCCAAAAATAAAAAAAAATACTTTTTTTCTCTTCTAGTTGTCCCTCCTCCAGACAGCTGGACAACATGCTTAGGCCAGGTAGGAATTCTCAATGCCTGTTGTTGAGTAACAGTGTCAATAATTTCCCTCACCAGCTCAACGTGTATTCATGTATGATCAAAAGGGGATTATGACAGGTAGCCAAGCCGTGACATCCCCAGACCAGAAAACAGACAGACACACACACACAGGTACTACAGGTGAAAAAGCGCTTGTGTGCTGTTTTTATTAAAAAAAAACATTCAAACAAAAACACTGCTCAGAGCAAATATAAATGTTCAAACAACAACAAATCACAAACACAAACTGACACCAAACAAATACTGTGCTTCCTGCATGTGTAGCAATTGCTTTCTTTCAGTTTCGATTTTTTACTTTCATTTCTCTTGCTCTCACATACCTCCTCTTTGTGCACGCCTTCTCTGCAGCTAGCGGCTCCCTCTTCTGGGGCTCTTCTGGGGCCCACAGTATTTCCAGCAGCGACTCTGTAGCTGGCACATGCAGGACAGGGCAGCAGCAGTCCCTCGGGAAGCGACGGCAGGTGCAGACCCTCGAGAGGTGATGGCAGGTGCGGACCCTCGGAAGGTAACTCCAGCTCCTCTGGTGGTGGAGGCGGAAGCAGCAGGCAATCTTCCTCTGTCGATGGCGGCAGAAATAGCAGGTAATCTTCCTCTGCTGGTGGTGGCAGGAGCAGCAGATGATCTTTCTCTTGTGGTGGGGGCAGAAGGAGCAGCTAGTCTCCCTCTTGTGGTGGAGACGGGAGCAGCAGGTAGGCTCCCTCTGGCTCTGGAGATTGGTGCGGCTCTCCCTTGGTCACTGGAGACTTGGGCTTCCTTTTCTTGGGCTCTGGCCATGTGGTCTTCCCCTTCTTGGGCTGTGGATGCTCCAGCTCACACCTCTTGGGCTATGGATGCTCTGGCTCCCACCTCTTGGGCTGTGGACGCTCGGCCTCCCCCCTTCTGGGCGCAGGAAGCTCAGGCTCCTCCCACTTGAGTACTGGATGCTCTGGCTCCTCCCACTCCAGGTCTGTATCTGTGTCCCAGTCTTTCTCCAAGCAGCTGTTCTCCTCATGCCCGTAGCGCAGGCAGTTTGTGCACAACTCCAGGTCTTTTTCTAGGTCCTCTTCCCACTACGGGCAGTTGGCCTCCACATGCCCATACGCCACGCAAATGCAGCACATTGGTGTACCGGTCCGGGCCAACTGGGACGCTCCACCTCCCAGCGCTCCCGGTGGATCTGGCCAACCACCTTGTCCATCGCATTCAAGGCCCCTTCTAGTGCAGGGTACTTCCCTCGGATCCCGTTCAGCTGGACCTCCAGCAGAAACTAGACAAAGTCCTGTAGAATTTCACAATGCTGGTTCCCCAGGTGTTTTCTCCCCTCTGATTTTAAGAGGGTAGCTGAACAGTGATGACGTTCCCAGACCGGAAAGCGGACAGAGAAACATACAGGTACTAAAGGTGAAAAAGCACACTGCGGTGCCGTTTTTATTCAAAACAAAAATGAAATAAATATTTGAACAAAAACACTGCTTACAGAGCAAAAATAAAAGGTTTAACAAAAACAAATCATGAACACAAACAAATACCGTGCTTCCTGCACGTGTAGCAATTGCTTTCTTTCAGTTTCGTTTTTACTTTTGTTTCTCTCGCTCTCACATACCTCCTCTCTATACACCCACCCTGAACAATAAAAGCTGCTGGTTTTTATACCAGTGACAATCTCCAGACTAGCAATAAATTAATGAATTAATGAATCTGTAGATGGTCACATTCTGCATGGAGTTTTTAAATATCTGTGTGGTCACCAGCAACTCTGTCTGTAATTAATCCGCTGCCGACCACACATTTTCACGAGATGTCTGGCAGAGACGAACTGCTAACAATCACCCCTGCCTGACCACAACTAAACCAAACAATAACATACAAAAACTTTGCTTTTTAAATAACCAAAAAATACATTTAACTCATAACACACTAATATTACCCGTTTAAATAAACATTTTGCCCTGCCCCCTATTTACACACAGGGCTTTTCTGCCCTGCCACAGGGATTCTAAATGCTCAGCCTTCTTTTCCTGTGCCACTCGTCTTTCAGCAATCATAAGTGAATGTGCTTCTGTGGGTTGTGCAGTTATCAGACTGTGATGCAACATTATAAAGAAGGATTAGGAAAAGGAAGTGATTACCACGTATATTTCTAGAACAACAAACATTACAAGTAATAAACAAAAACACAAATAGTGACAGATATTCTGTGTGTTGTAACAAAAATAGATACAAGAATAAATCATTCCCTTCTTGGTATAATTTTGCCTTACTTTTCAAAGCACTCTTTTCTAATACTGTGGACATGGAACATTAGAGCAATGTGCATGGGCTTTTCCCCAGTGTCTTTTGTTAATCAGTGCTATATACAATTATGCACATTCTATTAGTCTTGCCTTTGATAACACCACACCATTCTTACACTTATCTGTATCAAACAGAATACATTCTTGTTTTTCAATAAATGCATCTTTTTGGAAGAAATAATTATACTGCATCAACATTGTATGTTGGCACAGAAAACAGAATTATAAATTAACATGTATTTTACTTTTCACTTGAGTTGGACAAGTTTTGAAAAGCTACTTTCTGATATCAAGCTTTACATTTAATGATTTAATCTCTAAAGGATCTCTCTTGCATGGACTAGTATTGGAAAATTCTGCAATGAGCGCAAATTCACAAAGTCATTAATATGCAATTAGATCAATATTGTTCTAATATATAACAAGCTTGTGTACTGTATGCTGCCACAACATTTCGAAACTAGGAAAGAGAGGAACAGAATCATCAGGGAATATGCTTATTTAGAAAGTTACAAAAAGAAGAGAAAGTCTGATCATATATAAATTAACAGTACAGTTCTAGGTACTGATATGATGGCTCGCAACAATAGAATGCAATACAAAAGTAATACGCCTGTGTGTCTTTTGTTTGAAAAAAAAAATACATCTTATTAAAACGCATATGTGAGAATGGCAGCTTTGAATCATCTTCGATGCTTTTAGCTGGTAATTTTGACTGCACTAATAATGCTTCACACATGTTTGAGGTGACAAGCTTAGAAATTGTTCAAAGAAACAATCAAATTACTGAATCAATTCTTGCTCAATCTGTGCTACAGTAAGTTTATTTTGTGCACATGAATACACATAATACCATACAAATACAAGAGCAACTGGAAATAATTCAACCTTTTTCAGCTCTGGTGAGAAAATAGCTATTTGAAGGTTCAACTGCAGCATATCATGAACTGGACTTTAGTTTTACTTCTGTATAGAAACACTTCTGACATTCTTTTCACCAGAATTGTTATCATGTACATCTTGCTGTAAGCCTCCCTCAGAAATTCAGTGCACGATTCCACACCTGTCAAAGGACCAAGGAGATTTCCCCACAGCCCTTGTGAAATAGTGACACAGCCAGAACAGGCCATTAACGACATGAGAGGTCGATGAGTATGAAGTACACCCTTTTGAACAAATTGGGATGACACAGGTGAAGCAGACAGGAACAATTCACTTGAAACATTAACTCTATAACATGATACTAGAACAAAGCCTTGTCCAGAAATCAAAGAGCACGCCTGCCACTAAGTGCATGTTGCATGAAGACCACCATAAGAACCTTCTGTGGGCGTAATCTGCACATACAGTGCCATGGCTAAGTGATTGGCTATAACTTTGGGACTTTGACAGAAAAAGGACGTGCAGTTTGCTCCCTAGCTGGACCATCTGCAACTGCAATTCAAGAACCTCAGTATTGTTTGTCTTTAAGATATGGCAAATCCCAGAAGATTATTGATCAGGCTTTGGTGAGAGATTCTAGTGAGAGGATTTACAGTCCTGCTCAGGAGTACAAGAACTCTTTCCTTGCAGAACAGCAATCAAAATGCACAACATATTGATTGGGGGAAAAAACTTCATATTAAAAAAGGTAAGACATTAAACAATAAAACGAGCTGTTTGAAGTGAATGTAAGTGCACAACAGGTATGATGTATTACATTATTTTGTAAGATACTATCATATTCAGCATCAAAATTCAAGGAAACATATGTATTCTTATATGCGTATACTGTATGAGACTAAACAACTTACCAAATACTGTATGTCAGAAACTGTTTATTTTAATACTTTCTGCCATATGAGAAAATGAAGTTAATTTCTGTTGAATGTTTATAAAAAAATAAAATAAAATAATTTTAAAAAATAGTCCAGATATAATAAATCTGTCTGGTTCTTAACAACAGCTGTCACTTTCTATATTCCCACAAGTCATTATATAACATTTAGATGCTTGGAGATGAGATTTACCTTGACAGAAATCTTTCCTTCATCCTTGGGTAAATGTGCAGCAAGGAACCAGTCTCCAGGCAGGGGGCTGGTAATATTGAACACCCCTGTGGTTCTGTTGGGCAGTGTCCAAGTCAGGGTCACTGCAAATGATCCCGGGACAATGGTGTCCTTTGGAAAACTAGTGTGAAAAGGGTTGATAACAGGTGGTGCTCCAGATCTGAAATACCTGCAACGCAGAAAAAGCATAGACCTTACAGTATATAAAAAAGATCACAAACATGGGGGGAAAAACGGAAATAAATAAACATGTGTAGGCATTTTTAAAGTTCAACTCCATTTGAAGTTGTGATACAGTACATTTGTTATACAGTTGCTATAGTAATGCAAGGCAACGTTGAGATCGGAGAGGCTAATGTTGGCATGAATGATGTCAAGCTGGCTGGGTCACAAGACTGAGATTCATCAAATGCAGGGAACCTGTGTAGGGGTAGAAAAACCCAGTTTGCATGTTCATATTTGAATTTTTCAGATACTTAAAGTAGTTGTAAGCAACATGTCACAACAGAAGGCTTTTTGAGGTATGTCGAATATTATGGTGCCCCAGTCAGACCTGATTTGCCAGTTCACAATCAATCAATCAATCTCACTGCTCTGTTCAACCCAAAGTCTCTAACATTTCAGGGGTTCTCTGACCAACCAGAGCTAATGCAATCCGTACATAGCGGCTGCCAGATTGGAATTAAGATTCACATTCACTGCCCGTTATGTCGCAAACAGTCCCTTTACAACTGGTTTGGCCACGTAATCTCCAGTACTGCATGTATTTAAGGACTCCCTGTTCATGATACCAACATAATAATTTACTGTAATGATATTGTAAGAGTGTAACCTTCATCACTGGTATATTCTTTTTGACCTACAGTATAATAGTCACACTTTGTATGCTGTCAATCTATCTGTACATAACAAGCCATGCATCAGCTCCCAAACACGACATTTGAGTGGCATGTCAGCTTTTTAATTTACTCTTAAAAGGTCAGATATTATTAAAGCCTACTGTTTTATAAAAAAAAAAGATCATATAAACAGAGTCTTGTGTGGTATAAATAGAACACACAAATTAGAAGCTAATTTACCCAGCTTTCCCAATCATTTCCACAACCCATGTTTCCTGTTCAGGGATTGCTAATAGCTTTTTAGAATTGCAAATTAACATCTGAACTCACCTACAAGACTTCATTACCTGAGATTTAGTTGTATCTTATTTCTTTCTAGTCAAGACTTTTTGCCTAGTATGATGCTTGCCATTTACTTTTGTGCCTACTCATTTGTGATCTTCTGTTACTGCTGAAAACCTAAGGTAGGTTCTGATTAACTGAAATTCAGGGTTAAACCTAATTATACTAATGGGCCAAGATGACATTATCTTAATTAAATCATAAAATAACGAGGCATTTTAAACAACTTATTATGTAACATTTTTTTTGCTTACTTAATTTAGTTACATTTTACATCAGACCGGTTTATTTCTCATTTAGTTTAATCAAACAATTTCATGTTTTAACTCAGACAAAAACAGAGAAAAGAAGAGTGTGAAATATGGAATATCAGCATTAGAACTGCTAAAACAAGAACCTAGCACGCAGTGTCATTAGTTGAGATGGACAGACTTGTATGCTATTAGAAAAAGTGTGTTCCAAAGAATTCATGTTTTGCATAACCCCCTTTACCTGGACAACACACACATTCCCTAATTGTAGGAGGACTCCATTTACCTGGAGTAACATTCCCATTTACCTGGGTTACAAGGTATATCAACTCATAGTTTATCACTCCTGGGGTGACGCAATAAAATTTGTCACAACCACACTTGTTACAAACCACTCAGATATTGTTGGGTACTAGTTTTGTAACATTAACAGTTTGATTTCCCTTTCAATAAAAGTAGTGTAAATTCTACATTAATATAAAGACAAATGTCTCCAAAATGTGCAGAGCACCAGTATTTCAATGTGACACACGTTTCAATAATTAAACCTTAAATAGTTAGACAAGTGAGGCAGAAAGGCATTAAATACATTCACCAGCATAGAGCTTTACAAGATAAAGATTTAGAGATTTTATTTCTTTATAGCATTATACAATCCTATCATGGAGGAAGGGTACATATCTTCATTTTAAACACAACCTTGCTTGCTTTTTTACTATAGCTTCCCGTGTTCCTGTTGAGAGGAAACATTCCTTTAAAATGCTGTTGGTTGGATCATGAAAATAACCAAGACAATGTCCATATGTACATTCCACATGTGAGACACTGAGTATTCATGACAGACTGTGGAATATGGAGTTCATAACAGAGATGAATACATATACTGGTATATTTATTGTTCTGAAAATAACGGTATACCTATATCTTAATCTGCAGGTGTTATGTTAATTCTGGTTTGGTCTTTTGAGTTTAAACTGAGTATTTTAAAAGCAGAGGACCTGTGTTCTTACAGTGTCATTATAAACCACCCAAACATCTTCACATGTGTGAAAAACACATTGATTACACTTGTAACACAATTTTTTTTCCTGGGTAGTATGTGTAAACACATTGATTACACATGTAACACAATTTTTGTTCCTGGGTAGTAAGTGTTATTTCCTAATTGCTTATGCCTCAAAAGTATAGAAAATGGTTATTATTCCCCACAAACTTTGCTTTTGTGACCAGGACAGTGATATTTTGAAATGTATCTATTTCCAATGAAAAAATGGGCGAATTTGTGTCTTTTTTTTCACATAAAGTCAGAAAAAAAAAACATATGAATCCAAATTAACATGTATTTATACTAAAGTAATACAAAAATGACTACAAAAAATTTAGAAGTGAGTAGTTTTTTGACATTTACGATTATACTGTAAATCACTTTCATGAATCAGCCCCCAAATGTAGTCTCCCATCATGTTCTCATTATACTGTCCTTGGTTCAAAGTCCAGTATATCCTGGTGGAAGCACTCGCCTTGCTCCTCTGAGTACGCTCCCATGTTCTCCTTGAATTTATCAAGATGAGCATCAAGGATATAGACTTTGAGGGACATCCTACAGCCCATTGTGCCGTAGTTCTTCACCAGAGTCTCAACCAGCTCCACATAGTTTTCGGCCTTGTGATTGCCCAGGAAGCCCCGAACCACTGCAACAAAGCTGTTCCAAGCCGCTTTCTCCTTATTAGTGAGCTTCTTGGGGAATTAGTTGCACTCCAGGATCTTCTTTATCTGTGGTCCGACGAAGACATCGGCTTTGACCTTTGCCTCAGACAGCTTAGGGAAGAAGTCTTGAAGGTACTTGAAGGCTGCCGACTCCTTATCTAGACAAATTGTTTCATAAGGCCCAATTTGATGTGCAGTGGTGGCATCAGCACCTTCCGGGGGTCCACCAGTGGCTCCCACTTGACGTTGTTCCTCCCCACAGAGAACTCGGTCCGCTGTGGCCAGTCCTGCCTGTGGTAGTGCGACTTGGTGTCCATGCTGTCCCAAATGCAAAGATAGCAGAGAAACTTAGTAAAACCGCCTTGGAAACCCATTAGGAATGCCACCATTTTAAAGTCTCCTATGGCCTCCCAGCCGTACTCATCATACTTCAAGGCGTCCAGCAAGGTCTTGATGCTGTTGTAATCCTCTTTGAGGTGCAACGAGTGAGCCAGGGGAAGAGACGGGTACTTGTTACCATTATGGAGCAGCACGGCTTTGAGGCTCCTGGATGAGCTGTCAATGAAGAGGCGCCACTCATTCTGGTTACAGACGATTCCGATTGCCTCGAACAGACTGGTCACATTGTGGCAGAAGCAGAGCCCATCTTGACGAGTGAAGAAGCTAGAAAAAGGTTGGTAAGGCTTCCTCTGATCTGCGACTTGCACACTTTCATCCAACAAGTTCCACTGCTTGAGCCTAGACGTCAAAAGCTCGGCATTGGACTTGGTGAGACCAAGATCTCTAATCAAGTTGTTGAGGTCTTTTTGGTTGGGGTAGTATGGGTTTCTCTCCTCAGCTCCACCTCTAAAATTGTCATCTGGATCTACAACGTCTTCCTCGCTCTTGCTGCTCTCTTCTAAAGACGGCTGCTCTCTCTCTGGAGGAGTGGGTATGGGGAGTTCATGGCAGTGTGGCACCGGGGCGACGGATGAAGGAAGGTCCGGATACATGATAGCAGGTGCATTCTTGCCAGTCCGACGTTTGGAAGGGTCCACCATGCAGAAGTAGCAGTTGCTTGAGTGGTCAGTGGGTTCCCGCCAAATTCTTGGGATAACCTCATGGCTCTCTTTTCCCCTCTGTACCAGCCTACAAAAATACATTTATTTCACCCATGACTAATGTGTAAGAGGTTCTCGCAACATTTTTCATATATGATATATTTTTTCAGTAACATTGAAAATTGTAAAACATTTTAAAATTAAAAACTTTTACAATTTTAAAAATGTTAACAAATTTTATAACATAAAATTCCGAGCAACAATTGTCCATCTTACCTTCCAGAGTTTTTTTGCAGTGCTCGCAGGTGAAATGAGGTGCCCAGGGTTTGTTTTGATCCCTGACAGGCATGCCGAAATATGCCTTGTAGGCCTCACACATCTTAGCAGATGCTTCCACGGAGTAGTTTTTCGCTCTTGTCTTGATAAATTGGCCGCAGACATAACAAAATGTGTCTGCCGGACGCTTGCAGCCTCTTGATGCCATCTCAGAAAAATGCAGATATGTATCCACTTAGGCAGCTGGAACTAAACTGAACTGGTGGGCTTAAGGCCCCTGTATTTATACTACTATTTATATTACTGGAAAGTTCTAGAAAGTTCTAAAAGTTACTCCAAGTTTACTCAGCACTGAATCTATCTGGAACATTCTGGAAAATAGGTAAATTTCAAAATATCACTGTCCTGGTCACAAAAGCAAAGTTTGTGGGGAATAATAGCCATTTTCTATACTTTTGAGGCATAAGCAATTAGGAAATAACACTTACTTCCCAGGAACCAAAAAAAAATAAAATTTGTTACACGGTGTTACCTAATGATGCCATGTGTTGTGTTAATTGGTACAAGATGAAGCCCCTCAAGTTTATACATCAGTATAATAATGGAGTATTTAATTATAATCAATTATAATCAAATCATAGGAATTGCTAAATATGTTGGTTTTCATACAACACGTCATAAATCTAGACGGTGATAACGATCTTCATTCTTTTACTCAGTTATGTATATATATATATATATCTATATATATATATGAATAATATATATATATATATTATATATATAATATATATATATATATATATATATGTGCTGTCTACAGATAAGGTAAGTTTAGGAAACACATTAAAATGCCTCTTGTAAGGGGCCATCCAAAATGATCAGCATTTTCTGACAGCGTTCTATGGCAGGGTCCGGCAGATGTAAATAGTGTGTGGGAGAATGTAAGGTTGGCAGGGATGGGGTTAAATCCGTCCCTGCCAACAGTCATAGTTGTAGCCATTCCCCAGTTAGGTAATTGAATGCTAACTGGGGAATGGCCTTATGTATAAAAAGGGGAGAAGACGTTTGTTTTGTGTAGGGACTGTGTAGGGACTGTGTTTTTGGAGATGTATAGTAAAGGCAAATGCCCAGCCTACAGCATTGCTTTGTATTTTGTGTAAACCTTTTGTTTTGGCCCTTGTGCCCTGTTTCTTTGTTTGTCTTTGTTCTATTTGTTTACTAAACGTGCGCAACAGATCTTAAACTGCAACTTAAACTGAGTCTCTCATTCTTGCAGTAACAGCTTGGGACGTGATGCTATCCTACCACACGCACAAAGAGTGCCCAGAAAGGGTGGTCAGTGTACACTTATTTTATAAAAAAAATAATACAATACATTAATAGCTTATTCAGATTCCATCCTGAAACACAGTACTAAAGCCACCAGAGATCTCACTTTTGTCGGAGTTTATGATATTTTATTTTGGTTGAGAAAAGGGATCCTGTTCGCTCATGTTTCATTCAAACAGTGCATGGGCAAGTAAACAAGCTGGGGTTATTTTTCTAACATAATATTGTATATCACAAGCAATAATGTGAATGGAAAATGTACCACTTAACATTAAATTAAAACATTATTTCATTGTTCAGTGTCTGAAAAATGATTTTTTTATTAGTTATACTGTATTCCCCCAGTATGCAAATACATGCACAATTCTTTCAAATAATATTGAACATTTTAATGCTATAGTGCTACTTTGGATATTTTTTCACACTGGACACTGCAATTTCTTACTTACTTTGTTTCAGTGCACTGAAAAATGTTTGTTTTTATCTTTTTAAGTGTAACGACTGTTATTATAACATTTTCCGCTTACATTGTTTTGTCAAAATATTTGAAATGACAAAACAGTGGACTTACTGCAACAACGTTGAATTGCATTTCACCGGTCAATAAATATGTTAATAGCACTTCTTGTTTCAAAATTCAAGGAAACACTGACGCATTCTCATATCTCAAAGCAATGCAAAATTCAGTAGGGTGCAAAATACAGTAGGACAACGGCACCTACTAAAAGTCTAACAGGCCTTCAGCAAAAGGCCGTGACCGTCAACAAAAATTGCAGGACCACAGAGGAAACCAGAAATGACAACAAAGCTGACAAGATGAATTTCAGTGTAAGCGTTGTGAAGCTCAGCCTAAACAGTGGTGTAGCCTCAATAGCCTGAAAGTGCATGAAAACTGTCCATCAACTCTGTTTTATACTAGGATCACACATTAATTTTTTGTTTACTGCTTGTCTTGAGTTCCAATATTGTTGTGATTCACATCTAATTCTCTCATTCAGAAATGTACGTTTATGACAACTGCCACAAGCACATACCAAAAACAAAAACAAAACAAAACAACAAAAAAACACATGTCGCGGAGAGAACATAATGAATAGCCCATGCTCCAGGTGCTGTTAATAATAAATATTAATAATAATAATAATAATAATAATAATCTGTGCTGCATCTTTCACACTGCAAAGTTGGACCTGCTCCATCTGTTCTAGCTGGACAGTGCTATGCAGAAGGAATATCAGTGCTTTAAATTGCTTGATAACCTTTCTGCTTTTGTAGATTCTTCACTGCTGCATCAACATCCAACCTGTAGAACTTCCAACTACACAGAGTAGCTCCAGGGCAATGTCTGATGCTTCAGATTCATTTATCTGCTTGCTGATTGAAAAAAAGCAGTCTCCAAAGTAGAATCTTCTTTGTATCCCAGCCGGAACTGATTAGACTACTTTAAGAAGTCTGCAGTTCTGTTGTGTGTAATGGCTGTAGCCAGCTTGAATTAAAACCTGACCTATCAATCTCACAGCAATCAACCACAGTCATTATCCATCGACTCAACTACCCTGCTGCTTCGTAGGTTTTTAGTTTTTTTTTTTTTTTTTAATCCGACCCAATTGCTGAACAGTGTAACGTATGGTATTTTTCTGTTCTCTGGTCTACAAATTTGGTTTCTTGCCCTAAAAATAATGTGATTGTAAATATTTCTTCGTGCGTGAGTGCACTGTTTATTGCATCTGATTTCCTGTTTCAGTAAAATGCTTTCTACAGAGAACATGTACAATATTTTCCTTTGAAACTAAAAGGCCCTACTCTCAACGTGAAAACACCTGATTTGAAACATGAACATGGATTTTCCCCTTTTTGCTGAGCAGGATTTCCTCCCTAGGTTGGATACTACGCAAACCAACTGTTACAGTCATTACAATTATCTGCACTGTCTTTGACAAAAGCATGCAAGTTGCTTTCCTAACTGCAGCAAACAACCTTAAAGTTTATTTTGCTATAATAAGCTCTTACTTAAAAAAAAACAAGTGGTGATTGATACCAAGGATGTTTGCTATAAATGAGAACATTCTCAAAATAAAACACTCATAAATAATAATAAGCTACTTCAGCATCCCAATAACATTCAAACTTATGCTAATCAACATGAGATAAGCATTAATACATTTTAACACATTTCAGCACACTCAAGCACTCATTTTACTTGACAACCACTGTTGTTTAATAATTAATTTAAAGTGTTTGACCAGGAGGAAAACTTACGAGTAGCTCACTTGTCTGTACAAATTGCACATAATTACTGAAGAGACCAGCAGTCAATTAGATTGGCCTTTAAGAAGAAGAAGAAGAAGAAGAAGAAGAAGATAGGTAAGGTAAGATGAGAAGTCCTGCATCAGTAGATCTTAAATTGTGTGTCGTAGTATACTCAAGCAATAAGTCCTAGCCCATTCAATGCCTTATATGTAAGCAGGACCTTAAAATCCTGTTGCATCCATGTCTTGCTATCCGACATGCATCTATAAAGTGTATTAATAGCAACACCGGTATCTGGTTTAGTTTGTAAATAGATCTGAGTGTCATCAGCATAACAATGAAACCCAAGTCCATGTTGGTGAATAATCTGGCCAAGAGGCAGCATACATAGACTAAATAATAAAGGTCCCAGTACAGAACCATGAGGAACACCTTGCGTAACGATGACAACATCAGATTTATAACAGCCAAGGTTTATAAATTTGCTCCTGTTAGCCAAATAGGAGCCAAACCAACGAAGGGGAATACCAGTGATCCCTAAATATTTTCCCATACGATCCAGTAAGGGCTTATGTTTGACAGTATCAAAAGTTGCACTTAAGTCCAAGAGAAGAAGGATGTTAAGTGACTCAGAGTCAGCAACCATCAACAAATCATTAACTACCATAACAAGGGCTGTTTCAGTACTGTGCTTGTGTCTAAACCCCGATTGGAAAGGTTCAAACAGCTCATTAGATGAAAGATGACACTGTAATTGTGCTGCAACCAGCCATTCCAAGATAGTTATTAAACATTTTCCGGTCCAGACCAGGTTTTTCTTAACACAGGTGTAACAGCAGCAAGTTTTAAACATACAGGTACAAATTCAGATTTCAAAGACTAAAGTTAGTAACAAAGAGCAGAGAAACTGGATTTGATTAAGGATGTAGGAATAGGATCCAAGAGGATCAGTTTGGCAACCAACTGAGCCACATAAGCAGAGTCCACATCAGTAAAATAAGAGAAACTGCCCCAAGGAGGATGAAATGGGCATAACTGGAACAAATGCAGGAAGTGAAGTCAACAACTGCATATTAATATTATCAATTTTTTTTTTTTAAATTGCATGAATATATTGCACTGATCAATAAAGGGAGGAAGAACAGACTTATTAACTAGCTCAAGCATTTTATTAGTAGTGGAACAAAGGACTCTGGGATTGCTGCGGCCATTCTCAGTAAGTTTGGAACAAAAAGAGGCTCCGACAGCCTTAAGGACATCCCTATTGGCCAGCTGATGTTGTTCACAAACCTGTAAATGAACAGTCAGCCCCGTTTTCCTCCACAGATGCTCCAGACGTTGTGCTGCTGCCTTCATGGTCCGCATCTTACTAGTGTACCATGGAGAAGAATGAGCAAAGGAAACTAAACAAGTTTTAATAGGAGCTAACCACTCAATAATATGTGTTAACGTCTCATTATAAGCAGCAGCAGAGTCCTCTAACGAAACTGACAGAGCTACATTGAGTAAAGCTTTTGTAATTTCCTCCAACAACCTAGCTGGGTTACCCCATTTCAGTCTATGAAAAGTCATAATCCGTTTGCTATTTTATTAGGTTGAGGTACTGCCACATCCAATAAAACAGCCTTACGGTCAGAGATACCCAGTTCAATTGCTTGTAAATTGGAAATTCCCAAGCCACAAAAAAAGGCTAATATGTGGCCACAATTATGTGTTGGAAAATGAACATGCTGAGTAAGACCAAAGCAATCCAAGGTAGCTAAAAAGTCAGCAGCAACCGTATAATCAGGGGAATCCACATGTATATTAAAACCACCAAGTAAAAGAATACCACTAGAGGATGGACATAGCAGTGTTAATAGCTCTGAGAACTCAGATACAAACACAGTATTTGGTTCAGGTGGACAATAAACAAGAATTACAAAGCAAAGATCCTTTTATATTAAAAACCATAGACTCAAAAAATGTAACATTCTGCACAGGAACCATGTTTAGACCAACGTTTAAACGATGAATAACTGCTAAACTAGCACATGACCAGAAGTACGAGATTTTTCAGTAAACCATATCCAGGGGGTATAACTTGATTCAACAGCAGAAAGTCATTCGGCAGATGCCAAGTTTCAGTTAAACATAAAAAAATCCACTTTCTGGTGAGAAATGAACTCATTAAGAATCTGAGCCTTATGACTTAAAGTACGAGTATTAAAAAGAACAAAGCTAGTAGAATTTCTTGACAGAAAATGCTTGGGCTTTGAGAAAGCACACATCAGAGTTTTAGGTAGATAGCGGAGACAGCCAAAATCAATACCACGACCCTGGGCAAGCACTGACGACAAAGTGACCAAATAATACTGATATTGCAGATAGAACTATTACTGTAAACCAGTCTATGACTAGGACAGCCTACGGTAAGGACGTCTGCGCAAAATTCCAAGCTATGACAGATATCATATAACTTACTTTTAGAAACAAAAGAAGTGAGGGGTCGAAGACTCAATAACCTTGAAACAGAGTAAGAAATCATGATCAATAGTCAGGACCAATTAAAGTTCAGTTAATGAAAATCCCACTGGTAAATCTAAAGCAGCAGAGCCATCCCACAGCACACATACTGTCCTCACCAGCCATCTGCCGCAGCAGCAAGCAAACCCGAGCCGATAGCACAGACAGCCAACACAGCCAGTGCCGGCCACAGCAACAGCAAGCAGCGAAAGACTGAGGCAAAACAACATGCACAGCAGCAGGCTGCGGCAGCACGGTCTGACAGCAGGCAGGAATCAAGCCACAGCAGGCCACAGGACCAGCAAGACACGACAGCAGGCAGGAGACAAACCACAGCAGCAATGCGCAAAGGCAGGCAGGCAGGAAGGGTAGGACACAGACCACAGGATCAGCAAGACCCGGCAGCAGGCAGGAGACAAACCACAGCAGCAACTCGCAACGGCAGGCAGGCAGCAAGGGCAGCTCACAGACCACAGGACCAGCAAGACCCGACAGCAGGCAGGAGACAAACCACAGCGGCAGGAAGGCAGGCAGGCAGGCAGGTGGGGCAGGACAGGACAGAATACAACCGAAGGAACAACAAACCAGCAGGCAAGCAGCACACAACACAGCCAGACAGGCAGGCGGGCAAGACAGGATACAACTGCAGGAACAGCAAACCAGAAGACAAGCAGGATACAACACAAACCCCAGCAACAAACAGGAGCCCCAGATCTGAGAAAAGTAGCAATCGCCACAGAATTACCCAGAAATGATAAATGAAAAATAAAACAATAAAATATAACTTAAACTGTAATTATAACTATTAAAAACCAACACAAACTAAACTAAGCAAAAACAAAGTTAAAACCAAAAATGTAGAAAATGAGAAGCGGCAGCAAACACTCTCTCCTCTCAGCCTTAGGCTATGCTTGTTATATAAAATTAAATAAAAAAAAGCAGATACATTCATGTCTGTGAATATCACTACTGAGACAGAAATAAAGAGTGTGTCTGTCTGCACCAGTAATATTTGCGGCAGGTAATATTTATTATAAACGATCAAGTGCTTGTCCCATATCAAAATAGTGATGAAAAAGAAACACATATTTTTCCTATGACAGTTTTCTTCCAACATGCACTTGAAAAAGATAAGTGCCATTATTGCAGTAAGGTTCCGAATGCTGTCAAGGTTATCCAGGGATGCTTAAAACCCATTCCTGACCATTAAAACAACTTGGATTATATATCATTAATTCCTCTGCAAGAAAGGGATATGCAGATTATAAAAGGATGGAGTGAAAAACTGATGCTGCTAGAACACATTATAGAATGCCCGAGGTTGCCAAAATTAGGAATACATATATGTTTAATCTTGAGGAAATACTTATTTCGCTTTTTTATTATTTCTAGTATGTCATGCAGCAATTCTGTCCAGTATTTTCTTGCTATAGCAGAAGAGCACCCAAAACTGTAGACTTACATGTTGCTTTGCAAACCAGACCAGCTCCAGATAAGGTTTTTGGTCATTAAGTAATTTACAATTTAGACAATGAGTAAAATGTACTTTGGGTGAGTAAAATGCAACATTACCTTGAAGTCATGAGTACTTTCAATAAATACTGTACATACATACAGCTTTCCTTATTTTCCACCTGACAAAATCCATAGTCTTTTTCACAATGATTTAGTCATGCCTTAATAAGACGTTCTATTTTCACCATCGGTGAATTAGCAAACAAAATAAAAACATAAAAGTAAAAATAACAACAGGCACATGAATGGTCCCCTTTAGAAGAAAAAATTAAAATAAAAAAATACATATATTTACACTATCCTGTCAGAAATGGGAATTTTCACAGGGAACTACATGGCAATAAGTAAAATTTAACGGAAATCGTGAAGTCTTTGATAACCATGAAAAAACAGCCTTACAGCCTTAGTCATGGATAATCGTAGGTATATTTTCAGTCAGTGAGGGAAGAATAGCTGCGCTCAATAGTAGCATCAGACAGATAGTGAGGTAGATTCTATATGATATAATCAGGGCCTCGTTTTTATGTAGGATTCACATCATAACCACAAATAAAGATTATAGCTTTTTTCCTGCTGGGCACGTGTTTCTTTTGTCAACAAGTGAGGGGGCATATCCTCCCCCCCCCCCCCCAACCCCCCACTGACAAAGGGTGATAACATGGAAACTCAAGCTGTGCAGCAAAACTGCTATGCATATTTTGTATGCATTCAATTTGAATATAATTACCAATTCATATTTTTTTCAATGTGTAAAACACCCAGTACGTAGCTTATCTGGAGCGTTGAGTGTAGTAATGGTGTAGAAAAATATCTGAATTACCAGATATCACAGTACTGCTACATCTGCCACATTTGCACATTGCTTATGGTATGTAAGAATGTCCTTAAGAATGATGCTGATTATCATTTGACTTTAATGATTCGTGTCGGCTTAGATTCATGTCAGTGTCACTTTGCAATAGGATTTAGATCTGTTTTTGTATATCTGACCAGATTCCGTTTTTTTATGTCTGTGTAAATTGTACAAATTGTTACATCACAGAGAGATATGGCATTGGAATTTCATCTCACATTTTAGCATATTATTTCAAGACTGTTGCTCAACTTTCAGAGTGAGACTTTAGCACAGAGGACTTCCTACTTTTAAGTACAAAACAATTCCACATGTTTGTTTCAGTCGCTCATTTTATTTTTCAGCTGTTTTCTCCCTCTAGACATTCGTAGCACATTAAAAAGGTCATACTCACACAGTGACGTTACGATCAGGACAGCTGTCTCCGAACGTGCCGCCTTGTTCCTTAAACGTGATAAGGTTCCAGACAGCAACCACGGTGTCATCAGGCATATTAAAATGGAACAGCTCCACACTGGCAAATGACCGGAATGCATTCAGTTTTCGAGGCGTCCGGGTAAAATAATCAGTCACGAAAAGACAATCTAGGAAATGGAACAAGGAGAAAATTAGTTAGATGAAAGATGACTTTTATTCCTTTTGTGCAGGGGATGGGGGAATTAGTTCTAATGTTATTTCAGTTACTTTCTTCTCAGAACCTTGCTACCTGTGATTTAATCACAGTTGATCTAGGTCAGCCCTCCTTGGCATTGATTCAAATACCTTCCTGGAATTAATGTTCTTTTATTCTTCAATACAAGTGTAGGTACTGTAGGACACACAAATTGACATGTCCAATCTACTACAATGAACTACAAAATCAAAAGATGCAACCCAAAATGTTGTTTTTTAGGAATGATTCTACCTTTTGTGGGAAATCTGCATAAAAGTTCAAACCCTTTTTCACCCGACTTAATCATTATTAATAACACTGCCAACAATATCATGTCTGCTAAGATATGATGTAACATTCCATAAAACAGCACACATTACTTAAAACGTTAAACCAATAAGATAGATATTTCTATTAGCTAAATATATATATATATATATATATATATATATATATATATATATATATATATATATATACACACACACACACACACACATATATATATATATATATATATATATATATATATATATATATATATATATATATATATATATATATATATATATAATGTAATTGCCGAATTAACCGTTTCTTATTGTTGGTCCCCACTCCCTAGAGTCCAATACATGCCAAATATAACAGCAAATAACAGAAATATGAATTTATACTGTACAGAATAATATGCTATCACTATTTTACTTCAAATTATGATTGCATTGCAGTCTCCATGTGTCTATGACAGGTACTGTCAACTCATTTCTCATCCAAATCAGGTATGGTGTTTCAGAGCTAGCCATGCCTGATGGTTGTCCCACCTGCCCCTCATTATTTGTGGCAGGTAGTTTAAAGAACATGACGCAGCAAAGGCAGATTTAGCTTTCACCCAAGGTCATTTATATTGTGCTGTTTCAGCTGTCTATAATTATTTATTGGCAGATAAAAGGAGTGTTTTAGAGTGCTGACATTGTCTTAAAGTTACTCTCCAGAGTCAACAGACTTCAGATATTAACACTACAGACAATGGAAACCAGTATGTTTTTATTTCCTTATTTGGCACTGGCAAATTTAGCTCTTATAAAAGATTAAAAAGAAGTAGTACTGGCATTGCCTACTTCAAAGAAAGAACCATGAAAACTTCCCTTTAAAATCTCAAAAGTGATGACTCAAAGACCACTCTGGACAAAACACTTCACTGCACGCATATTTCTATTCCCAACTTCCATTTAGAAATGGTCATGTATCGCTGCTGAAAAAAGGACACACCTTACAGTCTTGCATCACATTGCATCCATGCTGTCCTACAGCCCGCCCGGCCCCTGCACAATACTGACAGGGTTATTGCATGTTTTTCTATTTTATTGTCCATCTGCAGTTAACGTATTTTACTATAAACAAGTCTGTGAAGATATCGGGTTGTATACTGTACATCTTATGGTGAAATGCCCCCTGCTCAATTCAACAGTAATAACAGGCTTGGTGGGCAGGCTATTAATATTCAAATTAAAAGAGTTTGGAGGGCCTGTACTCAGAAGAATAATCATCATTGTTTGTAAAGGCAAGTCTGTTAGGCTGTTTTTTTCTTGACTGTAGGCTTTTTAAACACTGTGTTGTTGTTGTTTTTTTTTTTTTGGTTTTTTTTATGAAACGATCTGAAAGTGTATTTTATATAAAATATGAATTAAGTATGCATTCAATAACCTAATAATAATGTTATGTTCAAACTTACAGCACAGTCCTTTCAGTACATGTTCTTGCTTTCATTTGCTATTGCACTTTTAGTTCTTTGTACTATATATCAGCATATTTTCTGTCAGTGCAGTGTACAGTACTGTGCTGCTTTATTATTTAAATGACTTACACAGTGGCATGTTATGTTTATGGAAACTCAACAGTTGGTAACTAAGAAGAAAAATCTCAAGGCTGATACTTGGAATTTCTCTTTTCATTGTTAACACCCTGTGATGGAGTGACCACCCCTTTGTGTATATTTATTTATCTATGTATGATTATTATTTTCATTTGTATTATCACTGTTATATTGTGTTTTATGTGAGGGCGGACGAAGACCGTCCGTCATATTATTTAGTTAGCTCCGATACAGCGGCTGAGAAAGATTCCAGGCAGATGCCAGCATTCTGACAGCGAATAGTAAGGGGGAGCAGATCAGTAGTTATTGTACGGACTGAGGAATATAGTTAGTTATTAATTCTGCTATAAAATGAGAATGATAAGTTGGATGTACAGATTTTCACCAATGGATTTATGCACGAAATATATGTATTTCCCGTTGCTAGACAAAATGATAGACCCTTGAAATGTGTTTTGTGATATTTTAAATCATAACTTCATCCTTATTTTTTTTAAGTATTTAATTCATATGCAATTTTCCACTGAAGCGTGTGTGTGTGTCATTAGACTGCTGTTTGAGCTCATATTTCCTATATATGTTGAATATTTCCTTTTAGACTTAGTAGTTTTAACATGTAACTAAGCTTAAGCAAATGGCCAATTGCATATTAATCAAATACTTATTTTTAACCATATAAATATTAGTATAAAGTATAAATATTATGTTAAATATATCTATACAAAGTTGCCATTATGTAACAATTTACACGTTTAGAAAAAAAAAGCTTAAATGTGTTATTTATATATAAATAACCACATTATCTACTTTTTCAGTGGTAAATGCACTTAGCATCATGTTCTTTACAAATTCTTAACACGTAAAATATTGTTATGGTGACTTTTGACCCCTAAACAAATACTGTAACATATATTGCAAAACTAGAATAGTTATAATTTCTTAAATTTCTACAAATAAAAATGCCCCTAAACATGCTATAATATGTTATGTTTTGCTCAATTATATACAAAACCCGTGCATATAAAAATGACCCCTCTCTATTTTTTTGTACGGCCACGTGTGTCTGTGTGCCACGCTTCTGGACAATCCTGACGGAGGGAAGAGATGCGTATTTAGGAGCAGGCTGTTGCATTAAAAGAACAACTGACTTTCAATTTAAAAACACAACCAAGCTTGGAGTAAACTTTTTCTTTGAAAAGTTGAAATATTGTATTGTATTTATTTATTTATTTTTTAATTCGGAAAGCTAAAGTCAATAGAGTGAGTCAAGTCCAAGATGGCCGCCCGGAAAAAAACCCTAGCAGGATTTGGTGCGCAAAAAAGCATTTTTACACGTTTAAATCATTTCTTTTTTTTTCTATTTTAATTTTACATATGTTTAGTTAAGTAAAAACTGATAATAATAACCCTTTTTTTTTGTTTGTTGTTGAAATCTAAAATTTCATTTGACCAACCTATTATTATTTGATACTGGCAAAAAAGCCAGTCTTGTATAGCGTAGTTGCCGTGGATGGGGTTAAATCTCCATTATTATAAATCTCATGGGAATGTGGCTGGAGTCTTAATAAGGTCATTTTATGATTAATAGGTAATTAAGGCTCCAGCCACAGAATACAAATGAACCCACTCCGGGCTCATTAGAGAAAGAAAGCTTAGGAGAAAGACGTAAATATAGAGAAAGAGAGAGCAAATGCTACAAAGTTGAAAGGTACTCGTTTTTTACCAATGGTTATTATTGTTTGTGTTCGTTTTGTTTTGGCCAATGTGCCCATTTATTTTGTGTGTTTTGTAAAAGTGTTTTGATTTATTATTTAGTAACTAAACGGCTGCCGCCGTTTCAGCTCCTTACCTCTGTCTGTGTACTGCATCCTGGATGCTGACCTCCCCACCCAAGCCCCTCTAAGCCTACTTTGCCACACACCCTGACAACTTTTTACATGTATAACTTTAAAGTCTGTTTCAAAGCTCTTTTCAAAATGGCCGCTCTAGTGCACTGATAGTGTAAGGATTATTGCCCACATTGTCAAACAGGTAATACAGCAATAACAAACAGAACAGAAAAGCCAGAAACTTGTTATGCTTTTTTTTTGTTTAAATTGCTCTTTCTGTAGTGATTTAGAGGACAGATCTCAAACCCAGTGCACTAGAGCAGCCATTTTGAAAAGAGGTTTGAAGCAGATTTTAAAATTAGAAGTGTAAAACATTGTCAGGATGTTAATAATGAAAAGAGAGATTACAGGTACATTATTTAAACAGTTGTAGCAACACATGTGGATGTGTAACACTATATTTTCGGAACCCCACTACTCACTCTTAAAAACACAAAAAGGATGATACTGTTAGTGTGACTGTTATTCTACGCTATTCATTAATAACACAATGATATATGTTTTATAAATGGATTCTTAAACACAATTATAGTTGCTAATTTCGCTTGCAAATTTCCATTATTTTATAATCTACATATCCTTCATTGTTTGAACTACAAAGCAGTGTAATGACAAAGAAAAGAGATTTCATGAATCCTGCTCTCATTGATAATGCTGATGTTCCCTTGAAGGATTTAACTACCTGTAATAAAATATTTCTTCTTAAAGGCAGAATTCCATATGCAGTAATTTATTACCCACTTATTTCTGTTCTCTATTATTCTCTTAATTTTTTCCTGCTTAAGTTCTAATTTGCTATGCTTACTAAATTGCCCCAGCACAATTATCCCTTTTAAACCACTTGTAAAAGCTGAATTTCTGAATTGGTGCAGTTTTATAACCACAATAGATGAAATAAATTACAACTCTATGTTGTCGTTTTTTAAGCCATTGGTAACCACAGTAACCATGGTAAATATTGAAGTGTAGACAATAACAGTGAATAAGCGAGCAATATATGATCTATACGTGACACCAATGGCAAAGGCACAGCACAGTAGGAATGAATCTGCTGTGTTCTCTCTCATTCAAAGTCAAATGCATTTGTTAAGCACAAATAGAGAATTATCATACTTTTCTAGAGACAACTAATGCTTTTTCTATTATACAGTATTAGTTTTTGTTAAAGTACACTTACAACTTATATTGATTACTGTGAAGCAATTTAGAAACATAAGCTCTTTTACTGTGAATCTGATGGTTGATCAAAGAAAAAAAAAAATCTAAATATTGTACCACGTTTGCTGCAATGTAAATTTTTGAAAATGGGCCACAATGGCTTATACCTGCTGTATATAAACAATACAAATGTAATATGCACTGCAGTACAGCTTGGGGATATACTACTGTATTGCTGTAGGTAGTGTGCATTGCATGCAAACTAGTTTGCAAGGATCCAGGCTATGAATTCCCTCACCATTTATTTTTTATTATTACCATTAATCACCCTGTCACAGGTTTGCAAAAAGCAAACTTTAAATAGTTTAATGGAAGGCTTGAGATAGCGGTACCACCTCAATGTCAAGCCTACACATTAAAATGAATAACATTTTTGTCTCAAGGTCACATTCTTCAATCACCTGCATTTTTTGTGGGTCAATAATTAATGCGGTCTTATCAAAGTGGTCACACCATATCATTTATTTGCACGCTCAATAGCAAAGGCATATACATAACCTTTTATTTTATTTTTTATCTACAGCATGCATGTTATTATTATTATTTAAAACATTACATCTTTTAAACACTTTTCTAGAGAAATGTTTAACCAATTCACTACTGTGAACCAAAACGTCAAAGGCTACAGCATTTGCTATCATAAACATAGCAAGAAAACAGAAAGAAATGAAACCAGACATAAAAAGCAAGCTATTTTATATATATATATTATATATATATATATTATATATATAAATATATATATATATATATATATAATATATGAATGCGCTGTTGTCTTACTGAATAAATGTAGGCTAATTTGAAAGGAGCTATTGTGACATAAGCTTTGTTGAATTATTGCTGGATCACTTGACTAAAGGAAAGGTGATATGGCTAAATGTGTGGTGTATGCAAGAACTGCTTTCAAAAGCATTTTAAATGACCTCCTTGGGGCTGAAAGATATATTTATGTTAAAAAGAAGTACACGATGTTTTTGATATTTCAATCGGAATTTGCATGCAAGAGCATACAAAAACATTGCACATGTTTTAGACTGGACAGTAAGAAAATGCTTGATTACATTATTCATATTGCTTTCCAATATGTGTCTTGAAAGAAGGAAAGAAGGGTCCTTAATACACCTTGTGAACCGAGTGCTAGTTTAGGGATAGCAAGTAGACCAGTATCTGAAGGCCTCCTGGCGTGATCTGGTGTTGACACTGAACGATTGAATCAGTAAATGCAGTGGACACTGGACAAGAGGTAAGATAAACAGTGAAGACAAGGAAATATGTTGAGGGTAACAATACATTACAAAAAACAGTTGAAACTTTGAAAGAAAAAATTTTTAATTTTTTTTTAAAAAGGAGCACAATCAGTTGAGTTTAGTATGAAGCTGGGCTTCTGAAGGAAAACAGCATGAGGGGGTTTTCTGATTTAGGCTGAAGAGCTAAGTGCATATCATCAATATTACTGTCCAAGATGCAATCATTAAGAAGGCACAGAGTACTGGCTAATGATGTGGTGCTAAATAAGGCAAACCAGGCATGCTGTATTATAGCATGGGAAGATAAACCAAATGGAGGTGGGCCCTTGGGAATTGAATCAGATCACATTCAGCATGGAATACAAACATGAGCTGCTGCATGTAAATATGAACCACAATCTGTACTGCAGCATCAACATGTTGCAACAAGTAATGAGAGTCGCAGTGGTCAGGGGCTCATGTACAGTAGCGGCAACCCAAATTAAGAGAAGAAACCTTAACACTGGTGGCTTCTCTATGTGCGCTAAAGAACTGCTACAAAGATCTAAAAAAAAAATCTAAGCTTTTTCTTAATTTTCCCAAATACTAATAAGGGGGCTGCTGCAGTGATTTCATGCATTACACTTCAGCACTGTAATCATAGGATTGCCGAAGGAGTTATTTTTCTATTCTTAACCAGGACAGGTGGTAACTGTCTCTTGTATGCAAATGTATACTGTATTTTGCTTGTGGTAGTCTAATCTACATAGTGAGGTGGGATGGCCTAAAGGGACTTGGGGCCTATGTAGTGTGTTCTGTCATTTTGAGAGAGATTCATTTTTATGCAAATACTCCTTTAAGGCTTTAAACACACTTACATCATATTATACACTTTTTGGTCACTCTTTGTACTAATTTAACAAAGAATGACTTAGAATTATATTTTTTTGTCTGCTAATTGCCCCTTCTTAATTCCAGGAACTGCTGGGGAGCCGGTAATTGGAACACACATTCAGTGGTCTTTTTATAGAAACCCAGCTGGTATATGCAACCCTAGCACAGGTTTACAGCAATTAGAATAATGTAAGAGTATAGACAACATTCACGTGACTTTAAATTTTAACAGGAATGGGGCTTTAAAACTGATTTTGTTTTCACCACTGTGTCAGAGGCTTTACAAAATAGAATTTATGACTTGTTCTGTGAAATTAACAAGCAGGATTATTTTAGACTGCAGTTTAATTATCCATGGTTATTGTACTGTTCTGTGCTAGTTGCTGTTCCGCATATGGAATCTGAATACTGTATAAAGGAGTGTTTTTTTTGTTAATTGTTGGTGGATCCAGCAAGTAACACAGAGCGACAGTCTAAATCTGTAAATCCGTTTATCTTTCACACACTTAACAAAAAAAAACAAACATGTAATGCAAAATGTTATAGTGGTAATATATGTTTGTAAGTCTCTATTTTCAACTTTAATGCTCTTTATTTGATACAATAGATTTCTGTTATTTAATTTAACATTTAATGACACTGTTAAGTCATACTGCAATCATGGTTGATAACAGTAAGTATACTGGTTTGTAACAAAATAAATACATGTGCCACACATAAGCTTGCTCCACATTTATCAGAGCATGCAGTCACACAATTAGCCATCAGTAATTTAATTTAAAGTCTGCAAGAAGACAGCCTTTCACACAAATTACATCAGGTCACTTAAGAGGTTCTTGTTTGTGAAAGTCATACTAGATTGCACAAAGCATGCTGGGTTGTTTAAAGCAGTTGCCTGCAGGGATGCATGTATAGTAACAGGTATGTATAGTAACATTTCCTTGCCTATAATAGCAGCCAAAATTCAATAAGTTTGAATGTGCTAAAATATTCTACAGCATAACATTACCTATATTCATTTGTGTGCAATGTCACGTGTAACAGTATGCAACAGCTAACATACGAAGATTTTAACGGTTATCCATATCTTAGTACAGTATGAATGACCTTCACAACTATAAAAGCCGTAAGAAAGATATATAAAAATACAGTAACTTTCAGCATCCAATAACAAAACCAATTAGAAAAAAATACTCAATTTAATTAACGACCTATTGGTTATTGGTACACGGTTTACCTTGACAGTGAAAGTTAAATCAAAATACAGTAACCGCACAGTTTGCATTAAATACAGATCAATACACCACTGGCCTCTAAATTGAGCTGTATCCATAAACTGCTGACAGACAGCTTCTGATATGTCCTCAAATAGACTGTGGTTAGTTTAACTGGGTGTTCACATGATTGCTGGCAGACACTGTTGTCTCACAATGCCCATTCTTACTGTACACCTGGGACATTTCAGCTGACGTGCTTTTTTGGTGGTTTACATAATGGAGTAGGGGGCTGAATGTATTATTTAAACAAGATGGACACATGTTAATAGCTCTGCAAAGTTGTATCCCTAATGTAGAATTAACAGGACTATTAGTACAAGTAACAGAATTGCATCATTTACAAAGAGGAATGTCTCAAACCACCTCACAATAACCAAGACTGGTAACAACCTGTAGGGTGGAAGTTGAACAGAGGATCTCAATGGGGATGTGTTTGACACATTTCGCTCTTTATGAATCCATGAAACATTATTATCTGTCAGATATTTTAGACCCTATATTATTTGTGTAGCACTTTCTGTTGTTTCTGTTCTTATTTGCTTTGATGAGCACATGTTCAGGTTTTAGACAGGGTGCCAGCAAATCACTGTCTTTGCTTTGGCTGAAAGCATTACAATTGGTATTAATTCTTAATTCTTATTTCATGTGACAATCTTTTCTCCAGACAGTGTGTTTTATGCAGCCACTGTGTTTAGTGCCTTTGTAAATCAATGGAAAGACTTTGTTATGCAAAAAGAAAACAATCTTGATCCAGGACTCAAAACCAAATATACTAAAAGCTAAATGCATGGCAATTTGGAAACCAGTCATAACAATTTTTGGGGAGATTCCAATTGTTGATTTAAACAAATTCTTGGGGTTTGAGTGTTTAATTATTTTGATCTATTTATAAATGTTCAACACATTAAAACAAGACTGAAGGCAGAATGTGCCTGTCTAAATTACTTGCTTGGCTGGAAAGAGGCCAGTCAAACACTCAGTACTCTGTAGTAAATTGTCTTATAATATCTTAAGGCTTTTTCCTCTTTGAGTTTCACACCTCTGATTTGAATACTCAAAGAAGATATTAATGGATTAGATTTACATTAGCTGCAACAATTGATTTGGTTTTAACATAAATCCGGGAGTATATGTATCTAACCAAAGCGTCAGCATTTTTTAATCAACGAAATGTGTTTACAAACTAGCAAAGCTTTACTTTCATGGTAATGAAGTGGCTTGCAACAACGAAACATTATTTTACAGTGTATTGTTACCTATTAAGTCTTTTTGACTTGCTGAACAAAGATGTAATTGAGAACTGTGTAAACGTGCGCTGTGACATGTTTGCTACCACTTCCCCACATGACACGAATCTTCTCTGTTGGTGGATTATGAGTGTGGGTTGGTCATGTGACTAATGACTAGTCCAGACCCAATGAGAAACTACCATTATCTATGGTTGCTAAGGAATAAAAAAACAATTAAAAAAAAATGTAAACATGTCTATTGATGCCAGAATTTAATGTTGCTGGCCTTATGTGATGTACCCCTAATTTGCACCCCTGAGCATTTTGCGCGAACGTAACAAACACATTAAATCTCACGGAAGTCTGGTTGAGTGCGGAGCCCCCTAAACAGTGGGGGCGCTAGCGGCCGCCTCGCTCGCCTTGCCCAAAGGCAGATGGAATTGTGTTTTTGGCTAGTGCTATGTAAAAAGATGCACAAATCCAATATGATGATATTGTTCTATACAGTACCAGTGTAATGGTGCTTTACAATTGCCTACATAAAAACAACATCAAGCACACTTTTTATAGGCGCACCTCAATGCAGTGCATTGCAGGGATTTTAAGCATAGTGAGACCCATGAATAAACAAGGGCCCCTTCTACTTACAATAATAAATGTGTTATAATGTTGTATTTGTTTTATACAGTTTTACGAGTGGGGCTCTAATGTTGACTTTTCTTGTTTGTTGTGTCCACTAAGCCCTTATTAATTTCCTGCTATTAACTCATATAATATATTTACCCTTTCATTGATTTGTATATACCAACCAGGGCTGCAGTTTATCTTGGGAGAGAAATGTTTAGAGAGCACCCTAAACAGATTTCAACTAATTAAAGTGAAATATGCAGCTTTTTATCACATAATGGCTGAAAACAGTGAGGTAAAATTGCTTTAAAAAAGTAAATGGATATTTTTTTTAATACACATGGAAAATGAAATTTCTAGAGCAGCGTCAAATCAAGTCTATAAAGAAAAAAGTAATAATTTTAATTTCTATTACCAGATTTAAAGCATAAAAATAACAAATGTAGCTGTGCTGTGATTAAATGGTTTTAAAAAGCAATCTGCTGCAGTAAGCACCCCAGAGAAACAGCAACATGCTATCTATCTTAAAGAGTAAAAATGCACAGTACACTTCATGTAGAGAAATATTGCCTTTACAGGCTATTCATTGCACACTACTCTCCAGCAAACACTGCAAACAATATTCAGCATAAAAAAAGCATTTGTTATTATGACAATTGTACATAGTCTTATGAACTGGAAACACATCAAATAACTGGCCTTGTTTTACTTGCGTTGATGCACCTTTTAAGGAAACAAACACAACATATACAGAGATGTAATCCAACTGTATTTAATGCAAACTATTCTTTTAAGTGAACAATCACAACATATTCAGACATATTCCTATCATCACATAGATGTGACTCCAATTAGTTGTTGATTAATGATTGTACACAATGGATCACCACAAGCAAATACCAAACTCTGATCTTCATTAATTGTGGCCAATTGGTCCACAAAACACAATTAGTCCATATGACTAAAAACACACACACAAAAAACCCTGAAAAACTTAGAAGTTGTATAAAATGTATTGTTCGAACTACAGAATACTACAGTTACATGGGTAATGGGAGGAAGCAGTTTGAGGGTACTGTGAATCATATGCAGCCTCACAGAGATATTCTACCAAATAAGCATTACCATCGTATAAATCAGAAGTGAAGTGCATGCTTGTACCAGAGCAGCCCAAATGGAATGTGATGTCCTCAGAAAAGGGGTTGGCAATGCATGGGCAGCTCAATAGCCACATATGCCTATTAAAACCTGTTGGTCTGTCAATGCCATCATCAGACTGTCCTCAGAGAAATGGATACATGCAGTTATTCAATATTTTCAAGAGCTGGGCCCCATGATTTACAAATTTAACAATGTTATTGGGCACCACTGAGAGGTATTGACTGTAGGAGGCAAATACAAACACATGGCTGATTCTTCTTTTAAACACAGAACTGTGCCTTATAGAAATGCTTTCGACAGCACTCTTGAAAAGCAATTATCATTTATATTAGGAAAAAGGACTCCACAATACAAAACACACCATGACCACCTTCTAGCATGGGAGTTACAATTTGAAGCTGGCAAACACATAGAAGGGAAATGCACCCATTGTCAGTTTTATACAGAAGCTAGTTCCCTTTAAATTCGAAGATGACCACATTAGGTATGGAATATGCCTGCCTATGATAGGTATTTTCTGAGCTCTCTGTACCAGAGCTGCTGATAGGCCCCTTCCTGGGATAACGCCCTCGGTCCTGCCTACCGAGGGGTTAAAACTGTCATACCGAGGAAGCCATTTCTCTTTTTGCCTCTGAAGGTGGTAAGATAAGACCCCCCTGTGTTGGTATCTGAGCATATTGTGAAAAAAGAGCTCTGAGTTTAGTGCAGCTCCCTTGCCTTTCAGACTGAAAGCTGGCTTGCTGCTTTCACGGCACCAGTGACTTCTGATTTAGCCTTTTTCATCCCAGGAGGCTGATCTGGAGATCTGTGTGCAGGCTCTCGAACACTTCCTTCCAGTGTTGCATGGGAAACATGTGCTTGTCCGAATGGACAACACATCAGTGGTGGTGTATGTCAATCACCAGGGAGGCCTTCAATTCCCCGGGTTGCATCGCATGGTCTTCCAGGCTTCTGATTTGGGCACAACAGAACCTGCTGTCCCTATGGGCGATGCATCTTCCCGGAGTGGCGAACTGGGTAGTGGACCTCCTGTCAAGGGAGGGTGTGAATCCATCAGAGCAATGACTCACCCACAGGTGGTGAAGTGCATTTGGGAACGGTTTCTCCACCCTCAGGTGGTGAAGTGCATTTGGGAACGGTTTGGGAAGGTGCAGGTCGATCTCTTTGCCTCGGCCCTGTGATATTCCTTACACTGCTTCAGAGGTCAACTCAGGACGCTCCTTTACACTTTACCACCAGTACCATTGCTCCTGACCTTCTTGGAGAAGGTCCGGTTAGAGAAAGAGACAGTTCTCCTAGTGGCCCCTCGATGGCCCATTAGAATCTGGTTCTCGATTCTATGCCACCTCATACAAGGCCAGCCCTGGGTGATCCCCATTTGCCTGGATCTCCTCAGTCAGGCGAGAGGCACTCTTTGGCATCCAGAACCTGGCAGGTTCCAATTATGGGTCTGACCCCTGAACGGGACCGCTGGACAGTCCTAGGGCTATGAAACGTGGTTGTGGGTACTCTGGAAAGCGCTAGGGCAAACTCCACTACGTTGCTGTACGTCTATAAGTGGAAGTATTTCCAAAATTGAATTTCCTCTGCCCGGTGCGGGCATTGAGCGGTTACGTGGATAGGACAAGAGCTCTGCATCATTCTGACCAGCTCTTCATCTGTCATGGGATACGGACCCTAGGACAGCCCCTCTCGAAGCAGTGATGGCCGCATTGGATTGCGGTCACAGTTTCTGCAGCGTATGACAGTGCTGGTTTACCCCCACCTGAGAGAGTAGCTGTACAGTCTACTAGAGGGTTGGCTACATCTTGGGCCCTCTTCAGAGGAGCCTTGCTGGCCGATATATGCACAACAGCTAGCTGCACTACGCTGCATACATTCTCCAGGTTTTAATGCTTGAATGTGGTCGATCCTTTCTTGCCTTCAATAGGCACAAGGGTCCTTGAGGTTGTACACTCACATCGCTAACCTTTGGTTATACGGTTCTGATGTGTCTCTTGTATGCTGACATTCCTTTTTCCTCGCGACGGCTCTGGTATACATTATCCCATCCCTAATGTTGCTGGTGGTCATCTTCGAATTGAAAGGGAACATTAGGTTAGTTACCGTAACCCTGGTTCTGCTGCTTTCTAGAATTTTGATTTTTAATTAAATGTCCTTGTTGCGTGCATAAAGCATTCCACAAACTGTTCAACAGTATTTCTTTTTGGAATGCCTTGACATTTAACCAACTCATTAATATATAACACTTGAAATATCCAAAAGTGATTGGGAGTTAAACTGACAATCTTTCCTAAACTGCTAAGAACAGCTGCCATACAGGGATAGGGCCAATAATCCAATACATACTATATGGACATTTGCATCCTCTGAGGTGAAGCTAACATAGTACTTTATATTAAATCTGCCTGTTTGGAGCATTTAATCAGAATACCCTTTCACAACTGAATCAGGAGGTAATCACTGAAGCATACGATAATCTCTTTGATCAAAATTCATGGCATGTTACGTATGCAGGTCTGCATTGCCTTAGAAGCAACAGAATTTAATTGACTACCTGCAGTTATATACCACTTAGATGTAAAGCATATTCCTGATCCTTAGCTGTGCATTTGGTGTTACTTAACCCTTGTAAAAGTTTAACATGGTAATAACATAGCAAAGGGTGATAAAGCATAGTGAAAACATGATAAAGTAAAGGTAAGCATTGTAAACCCCAGAGAGTCTCTTAAATAAATACAGGAAGCAGTAGTAAAGCCATGGGAAAAGCATGGGAAAACTGCAAACTTACAGTGCAGCTTTACTGTGGCTCACTTTTATATGGGAATGCACACCCTGTGATGTGGCACTGGTCACTGAAATGAAGAGGATGACAATTTTGCCATGTTATCATTTTTAATAAGCTATAAAACAGGGCTATAAAACCTTGCTGTAAAACTATTGTCACACATTTAATGGGCAATGTTATATTGCCAAAATGTTATATGACATATTTTCATGTTGGAAGCCAATTGTTTATCAGTCACATTTTTATATACTGTAGAGAGAACAAAGACAGTGACTGAATTTTCAAAGCAGAATTCAGATAAGCGAGACAGCAATCTAAGAACTACAGCAGCATTGGTCTCTGGGGACCTTCCCAGCAAGTTTACCCAAGCTAATGAGCTCAAGGGTGGCAGTCATGTGAATCTTGCGCACTGCCTCCACTGTTTTTGAAAGTCTTTGCAGACCTATACCAGTAGAAGTGCAATTTGAGAGGATTGTTAAATGTGCTCCAAAACGTTTCAGTCTACTGCTCCTTTAAACAGTGGATCTTTACTCATGGGGTGCGGTTCTTCAAATTCTCAAATTCCCACCCCTTGACCGCTATGGCTTAGATGCTTCCTGTGACCCAGTATTTGCCTTTTTTTCCATCATTTACATTAATGACATTCACAGGTAGAAGTCCATAACTGTGTATCTTAACAATAGTCTAAGCCAGGATGTACACCCCCTGTAGGGTGAGCAGGTAAATTAATTAGGTTAATTAGTGCAGTGTTGGAGAAATCCATATTAAATGGTAATCGTTTTGGTTTCTCATTGGGGTTGTGTTGGGTGAATCATTATGAATGCAACATGGCTGAAGTTAGGATTGGCTGGTAAGGTGGTTGATTAAGTGCAATAATATCTTAAACCGTAGCTCTACATTGTTGCTGCATACATGTGTGCAGAATGTTGCTGAGATTTTGTAAGCATGATGGATTTTATTTTAGAAAAGGGTAGCTGGATTGTTATGATGCATTACATGCAGCAGATGGCGATACTGAAATTAGCAATGTGAACATTTCAGGGAAGAAATGTTCCTTATTGCTGCAGTGTTTTTTTTTTTCTGAGGGTTAAAATAGAATGCAAAGGGTTAACTTTGAAAAGAAACTAGAGGAGAAATTGACGGTGTCAAGATGAGAGCAGTTGGGAGTTTTTCTGGGCTACACAGTACCACTGACAGCAAAACCACATTAAGAAATATCATGGGCTGATGCACATGGCAAGTGCTTAGAGAAACAGAAAACCATAACAGAACAAGTCCTCCAGGAGGAGTTTTTATACACTCCAATAAACACCTTGGGTCATAGGAACAACAAAGCCCAGTAAAGCCGTTCAGGCAGATAGTGAAGCTCAAAGAAAAGGTTCCCCTGTCACCAGACTGGACAGTTTCATTTGGGCACAAGCTCATATTGAAGTTTATGTCATTGTGATCAAAGCCTAAATGGGTACAACATTCAAGGTTTATTTTAGCCTTTGTTTCAAATATGAAAATGAATCATAGCGAGACTGAACTGCCACCAGATTCATTGAATTATATTATTCAAAGGTAACTGCACTAAAGTAATCAGCAGTGAGAACATTCCAAAGAAATATTCCAAACTAACACGCTTGGTAAAACAGTCCCCTAAACCCCCAACTTACTGAATACCAGCTGTTACTTGGAAAGAGAGAAAATGACATGCATTAATTGCTCTTTATTTTCTGTTAATCATTACCCAGGTAATATAAAATGTGACTGATGTGGGTGAAAGAGGTTGCAGTGCTGTTAAAATCATTTCATCATTCGCTAGATTAACTGGGTTTGTTGTTACATATTATTCTTCACCATCAGCCAATCAGCTTCCAGCTGTAGCAGGTATAGACAACAGATGTAAGTTAGTGTCGTTGACCAGACCCCCCCCCCCGCCTTTTCCCATCAACTGCTCAACATTTTTCCCCAAACCTTTAAAAAAAGTCCCGGTTTACAGAGGTACCAGACAGCATTCCTTACATTAGTTATATAAACAATTGCCAATCATATAACAAATATGACTCTAGCATAAAAAGTTTCATATAGGCTACTATACTAAATTTAAAGTATGTCAAAATTAGCAGCTGTTAGAGGTTGATGTTCTTTTGTTAGTTTAATGTGAAAACAGTCAGTGATAACAGCACAATATTCAAATAAGTAGAATTCTGCCGGTCCTGGAAATCTGGTCACCTTACGTCAATGCATTAGTATAATGAAATAATTAATCAGTTCAATTAAACATCTTAGAACATGACTGACATAAAGAAACAGATTAAGGAACGACCTGACCACCCAGGAATAGACCTTTACTTGTGCCAAAGGAGGTTATGAAAATAAACACCGCTCCACTTTCCATGTGCATGAAAGCATGACATACAGTACATAGATACTGGTTCTTTCAAACTGTACGGATTTGGAAATATCATGCTGTAGCTGGGAGAGATCTGTGCTGACTCTGCTGGCGTGTTCACAGGGCTGCAGGAAGAGGGCGGCAGTCGTCCAACAACCGCCTGTGAGTCATGGCAGTGACACGGGGAGGTGGGAAAGTGGGTGTGTGGACTTTCCCCCTCTCTGAATGGCTGAGAGGCGAGTCTTGGGAGATTGCTAGCCCTATAAAATAATGCTCCGCTGTTTCCTCAGGTCTGCCCACTTAGATGCACCAAGAGTGCGGAAGCTCTGGTCCAGGACCGTAAAAGAAAGAGTTTCACAGCGAGGCAGTGAGAGCGGGGAACCCTTGGGCAGACCCCGGAGTATTGTAGCAGAGCAGGCTAGTTAGCCGGCAGTGTAGGACGGTGATCCGGGTCACACGGGTAGCGGCGACTGGGATATAGCTGTCAAGTGCAGCACCTTTTTTTTCTTTGTAGTTTTGTTACTGTTTTATTTTCCCTGTTTCTTTGTGCCTTCTGTTTTGAATTATTGTTTCGAAGCACCTGCAAGGGAGCTGGTATTGTGTACCATCGTTTGGTATTCCTGTGGCTCTGTTTACCATCGTTGGTAAGCGGACCACGGACCCACAGCGCCATCTGCCGGCAAAAAGAAAAAGAGCACCCCAAAATAAAACTGGGCACCTGTGCGGTGTTGCCAGATCCACCTGTCTGTCTCCTGTGTCAGTGAATTACCCACCACCCTTCCACACATGCATTGACTTATGCATGGCTGTGGAGCTAGCTCTTTATTTCAATTCTAAGACACTCATCATGATTCAATAAATCCTGCGTAACAAATCCTGTCTTACACAAAAACCAAGCTGACTGGCTGTGTTAGAGGCTAGTTAATAAGCACTGATTTTCAACAGACTTGAGAAAATCAATACACAGTGCAGTATGTAAAACTCATTTACTTTTGCAAACTCCTATTTTCAGTTTTTGCATACATTGCAAATGCTGCAGGCTCATTTGAGCATTAGCTACCTGTGTATCGGAATAAAGCTCAAGACATATATTTTCAGTTATGTATTACATGGCACATATTTCATGAGACTGCTTTTTTTAATGTACAGTAGTTTTACTTTATTAGAACATATAACTGGAGGCAGGTATTATTTGGAATATAGTCCAACATTGACCTGAACCAACAAATGCACAAAAGTTTGATCCTGTCCACTTAGACTTAGTTTAAATCGTTTTAATTAGCACATCCATAATATCAAAGTATATTTTAATGTGGTTAATGATAATGGATATAAGTCATTATTATTATTATTATTATTATTATTATTATTTATTATTATTATTATTATTATTATTATTATTTATTTGAACTGTGTTGCTGTCTTTGTTCCAAGAAACTGTCCTTACTATAATTAATTACACTGTTAATCTGATTAAAAGCCATCTGATTTCAGGAAATGTCAGTTGTACAATTTCAGTGTTTGCTGTATATGATTGTATGCATAAAGCTTTTATAGACCTATTTAAACCAATGGCCATTAATAATGGCCTCCTGAAGCAAGATACACCAAGTTCCAGAAATGCAAGCCATTATACAATGAAGCAGCTGTACCGGGAGTTACTGGCTTTGAAGACCAGCACATTTGCAAATGGTCTAGCAAATTGCTTTAAATTTGAGCAAGACATGTCATGAAAGCATGATCTACCAATACTGCAGTGAAGCAGTAGTGGGGGAGATTGTTCTATGAAATTCCTCCAAAGTGGTACAAATCCAATACCAATCTCATTTGCAGAAGTATGATGCTGTTCCATGGTTAACAATCAAGCTGTTCCGTTTGGTCTTCTGTATTTAAAGTGCATTGAGCTAACACAATTATTCTAGTAAATCTTACCTTATAGGTATTACAGCTATTTTGTAGGTCTCATATCTTCTTAATGTATATGAAAAACACACAGTATGATAAAAATGCGTATGTTTTTTTGTTTTTTTTTATTATATTTTATCTTTTTGTTCTATAGTTCTTGGTGAAGGGAAGATAGCTATCTTGTTAAATAATGACATGGGTAGGTTACCAAATGTTTGGGACTCCTTTTGACAGATGTTTTTTTTTTTTCAAAACATACTTATTTAATTCTTTAAAACAAGCTCTAAGCATTTTGAATTTCTGTCATCTCTTTCCTTTTAATGCCCAGAAGATATTGCATTTATTGTAAGCATTGGCTCTTTGCATTGATAAATATGTAAAAGCAGCAAATTGTATATTTCCTTCAATAATGTATGTGAAAATGCAATCCTGTTAAAAAATGGAATATGGCTAGCATAATGTGTTACTCTTTAATATAAAAAATATATAAGACCTACAAAGTGATGGTAATACATCAGGTAAGATTTAGTGTAGTGATTTAGTTAGTTATAGATCATTTAAGAGTTCAGAGGAAATGTTAGAATTAGTGCTCGGATGTGCTTCGGGTATTCAGTCATAATTTAAATAGTTGCTCGGCTATTCGTTTGTTTTAAAAAAGTAATAAAAGCCATTATATTGCTCTGAACGCAGACAGCAGGGGCGTGACCATGGCCTCTGTGTGTGTGCCTTTATTTTACAGCAAGACCTTACAATATATAACACATTAAAATAGAAAAAAATCTCAGGAATAAAGAATGCGTTGTGTAGGCCTTACTTTACCCCAGTGAATTAACTACAAAACAAAGGATACCAAATAGCAGTTCAAGTTAAATGTTTTTTTGTTTATTCCTGAAATAAATAGTATATAAAGTTGACAACACATTTTTATTTATTTATTTATTTATTTATTATTTATTTATTTATTGCCATTGCCGTTTCTTCACAGTAAACGGTGGCCATAGACACATTTTCATAAAGTAATAATATGAGGTTTAGTTGTGCCTTTTTGTAGCTGAACAAGAAAACAAAAGCTGAAATTTAACTTTAAACACTTCAAATAAAACAAACATGGAAATGGTGTTGTAAAGTGAAGGGGGAAAAAAACTCACCATCTTGGTTCTCGTTTATTACATTACACATAACAGTAAGTCGTAATAAAATACAGCGCCTATAGAAAGTCTACACCCCTTGAACTTTTTCACATTTTGTTGTGTCAGTGCCTCAGAGTTTCATGCATTTAAATTATATAAATTAAAAAAATTATATATTAAAAATACAAAACTGAAAGATCATAATTGGATAAGTCTCCACCCCCCTGTGTTAATACTTGGTGGAAGCACCTTTGGCAGCAATTACAGCTGTGAGTCTGTTGGGATAGGTCTCTACCAACTTTGCACACCTAGATTTGGCAATATTTGATCATTCTTCTTTAGAAAACTGTTCAAGCTCTGTCAAGTTCCTTGGGGAGCGTTGATGGACAGCAATCTTCAAGTCATTGCTTTGGAATGCAGTACCCAGCAGAGGGAACCTACAGGAACCGCTGAATGTGAATCACTACAATTTAACACAGGTGGAGGCCACTTAACTTGATGTGTGATTTTGAAGGCGATTAATTACACCTGAGCTAATTTAGGATTGCTTTTACAAGGGGGGTGGACACTTATCCAACCAAGGTATTTCAGTTTTTATTTTTAATTCATTTTCTACACATTTCTAGAATTTTTTTTTTCAATTGGAAGTTGTGGGGTAGGATGTGTAAATAAATGAAAAAAAAAATATTTTAATGCACTTTAATTCCAGGCTATAAGGCAACAAAAGGTAAAAATTTTGAAAGGGGGTGTAGACTTTTTATAGGCACTGTGTGTGTGTGTGTATATATATATATATATATATATATATATATATATATATATATATATATATATATATATAGTAATACAGCAGGGAGGGGGTTAATATCCTCCCTGCTAAAAACATGTGAAAATGCACATCTGGTTTATTGTTTAATTGTTTAGTTATCCCCTGCACCTGGTGTTAATTGTAAATTAGAGCCAGATGCAGGGTATTTAAAGAAGGCAGCCAGTTTGTTCGGGGCTGCTGGTGTGTGAGGAGCCCGATTGTAGGTGTGCGCAATCGTAGTACAAGGTACAGTGTGAAGACCTTGTGTGCGTTATCGTGTTGACAGGTAAACGGCTTAGCCGTCCTGTGTGAGGTAGAATACGGCTTGTGTTAGTTAGTGCTCCAAGAAAGAGCTAGGTGTTTGTTTGTTTTGTTGATTTTTTCAGCACTGTTAAAATCCATTCGTTTCCTGGGTCTGTTCTTAAAAGGGTAACGAACCGAGAGAGTTGCGAGAATCTTGTCACTATATATATATATATATATATATAAACACACACACAATATGAGGTTTACTTGTGCCTTTTTGTAGCTGATCTGTACAGTCTATATAAAAATCACTACACAACATTTTCAGGAAGTTGGGCACTGTTTAAGCGAGGCATGTCAGACTGACATGCTTGCTTTTTTTTCTGTCCCATGAGATTCTGACTCGTTCTAAAGCAGCACAATGCATTTTTGTCTCCAGATGGCTTTCCATAGAGATCACTGTGCGTGCGCACGCATAGTTTGGTTTGTTTACTTTTTGTTGTTTAAAACTTTTAAATAGCAGCTGTGTTTTGATCCTGTGTTTTGCTTTATATATATATATATATATATATATATATATATATATATATATATATATATATATATATATATATATACACACACACACACATTAATCTCACATATCACAGGGAGCTCTTTTTCATTTGCTTTTTTTTTTTTTAAACTGTTTTGCAAATTCTTGTGAGAAGGTAAGTAAGTGCAAGGTATTTTTGTCATTTGTAGCGAATATGAACATCTGATTTTTGTATGCGAATGCATGTTAATGATTTGTTTGAATATTCGGATATTTGTCCCAGCGCTAATTAAAATAGAAATTATTGGATTTTCTAAAGCTTACTTCCATGATTAGGAACCCTGTACAAAGGCACGCAATAAATGGAGGGTAATCAAGGCCAAACGAAAAGGAATTGAAAAAAATTCTAATTAAAAATATGAGTGCTTGGAACACATGATAATTATATTAGGCAGAGCATCAAGATATTAAGCATTCATCACTTTTTATAGACACAATTAGAATACCACTAGGGACACTGTCATAGTTAGAGCTAGATTCAAAACAATTTTCAATACATTATCCCAGTCATGCAATGTCACAAGGTTCCCTTGCAAGGAGAAGGTCCTCTCCTCGGTGGACTTGCTAATGTATGCAAATCAAAGCTTGTCTGCAGCCCTCCCAGACATTTATCACTGTCGAACATAAAGACAGCTGGGGACTAGCCCTCCTTTAAGCCAGCCCAATTCAGTCCATGACTGCAGAAAATTAAAACCCTTTTGTCTTTCTCAATTACATTTCAGCTAAAGCTTCACGGTGAGCAGTAACAGGATTTCAGAGTAAATGCAATGTTGCTGTATTTAATTAGAAAACATCAGAAAACAAGAAAGAAACATGCTATGAACAAGCAAGCAAAAGCGTGGTAAAGTCACAAGTGCGGAGAAGAAAAGAGATTTAGAACCATGTAACAGTTGTTTACTAGATCAGACATTGTCTGATATCACAGGTAGACACTGGGTACGATTTAGCAAGACCTTTTGGTACTGTACTGTTACAGAACAAGCCTTGGGGAACAGAGTAATGCATACAATGCCAGTAGGAGGTGCTGTTGAAGCTATATGTGCACACCATATGGTTAATTAACTATAAACCATGTGATATGGGTTTCAACAGTGCATCCAGGGCATGTCATTGTGCTCTGCCCAGGTGTTTTTCTGTGTTAGTACCAAAATTAGGCTCACTGTGTTGGCTACTTAGGTCACAGGTCTATACCCCTTTATATTTCAATAATATATTCCTGGATCTCTTAACTGGTTAATATGAACAAGGGCCAAAATAAATAATAACCACTGTTATATAATCAAATACAGCTCCAGTATATTTCTTTTTATAAGAAGAAATGTCAAGCTGGATGCCTCCATGTTTGGATCAGATCAGTACCAAGGGTTCATTTGAACCTTTTCCCTTGCAGCCACGTACATCTGGCTTTCCTGGGAGAAGGAAGAGCTGCGGTCAGCTGTGGTTGCTGTGGATTTCTACCTGGCTGCTTTCATAATGCTGTGTAGACTTTCATATGTAGCAGGAATGAATTACTGTCATTTGTTTGTTTAAAAAATAATTATGCAGCGCATCCTTCTGAACATTAATATTTATTTCTTCAGAGGTTCCCCAGTGGAATAAAAACTTATTGAGTTTTTTGGATAGAGCCAGGATCAATAACCTTGCTGCTCCTCAGCTAGTGCCAGATAAACGCAATCCTTCATTCAGAAAGCAAGCGGATGTCATCTGTCTTTGACATCTCTCTAAAGACCACCATCTCTGGTATTACTACACACAGAATTATTATCCTACAAAAGGACTATACAGTCGGTTTTAGTATTTGAAGCTTAATTCATTCTAACATGAATAATTCACTTACAAAACAGTTACTGTTGAAAAAGCAGAACCATTTGGAGGCAGATGTCTAGCCAATTATGATGTCAATGTCAAGCTTTCTGTTTTCAAGAAATTAATTTGTCAGCCCTGTAATTTTGTTTAGTTTATCTGCCGGCCTACTCCTTTTCAAAGATCCCCATTGTAAAAGAACAGCAAAATGTAATAAAACAAACTAAAAACATGGTAAAGCATAGGTAAGCATTGTAAAGCCCAGAGAGGTATGGAAAAGCAAACTATAAACACGGCAAACCATGTTAAAGTGTGTAAATGCATAGTATAACCGTGGGGAAAGCATGCAAAAATTGCACAATTAACATATCGATTTACCCTGGAAAACCATTATAAAAAATGCACTTTTTACTGGTTAGCTGAGAGCTTTCTTAAAGTGGCGTTTAGACCCTCCACGGTTCATTAAAATATACCCCCTTATCTTTCACATCCAAAGGAGCTGTGTTTTACCTGTAAATGCACTTATGTACGTATATTTAAGAAGCAGTGGTGCAATGTTATAGCTTAGTCATAACAGAACTCCCAAGAATAGACTAGACTGATCTTCAATAACATAACATACATTTGGGTGTGTAGGTATGCTGTGATTTATTAAAGCTATAGCTGTTGACAGTTGCCAATCAACTTTCCATTTCATTGAATTTCCCATGGAAAAAATAAATAAAAACAGAGGTTACCGGCACCCCAACCCTCTCCCATCTGAAGTGAAAATGAATGAATCAACAAATGAATAAAACGTTCAAATTTAGCAATAGAGGAGGCTTGGGGTTTGGACCATGCTAAATCCATCAAGAAAAACAAGTTAGTCATACTTCTCCCTCCTCCAAAGCAGTCAGGGATCTAAAATGTCTGAATGTGGTAATGTCACATCATTCTGTAATTGAAAACTGGGCACTGGGAGAGTTAACAGCTAATAGATGTTGCCATGTTAATGTAATATACTTGATAGAGAGGAAGGAATCTGATCCAATTACAGGTTTACCACTGCTATGGAGATATAGTGTCAATTTCCAGTTCTTATAAGGGAGATGGGCATTGTACTGTATGAATGTAAAATCAAAATTATCATATGTACAAAGAGGCTATTTTGATATATGTTGGTAGTTATAATACAGCCTTATTTAAGGAGAACATTAGGGATTGCTCCACCTGTCATACATTTTAATGGGTCAGGCATGGGTGGCTCATAAGACTTCTGACAGGTCTGGTGCTCACCAGTGAAACTGAATTACTGTACCAAGTGTTCATGCCTGACAAAGCAGTCAGGCCCAGAATTATATAAAGATTGCACATGTTTTACAGTCGTAAAAAAGTCGCTGAGGGTTCTGAATTCTTAGGGTTTATAAAACACATGAAATGGCATAAACACACAATTAAGACGTGATTTGCGGGGGCAATGTCTCTGTGTGCTTTAGCCCTTGATGCAGATGTAATTCTGTATATGCATATGTAATTCTGTGGCATTTCTGAACAAAACTGCTAAAATTGGGAGGGGATTTTGCAAATGAGGTCTATTAAATATTCTGTTAAGCTGCCGGTAATAGTGGCCTCATATTTGCGTGATTATTTTAAGAACTCTGAAAAACAGGCATAAATTTGTCGCAGTCAGACAGTAGGCTATATAAAAGGCAAGGTGATGTGGGAGACTTGTCTGCAGCAAGAAGGAGACATCGTTTTCAAGGTCAAAGAAACATTTAGTAACATTTTGCAAAGAGCTCATTTTTCAACCCTTCTGATTAAGTCAGTTTGAAATTACGGTTTACAATATCGGTACCGTATTGTTTTGCAAACTCCAATTTTCAATACATGTTTCATAGTTTGCATGACAAAACAAAAAGTCTTCAAATAGAGAATATAGAATCCATGTAAAAAAGGTTCTTAGAAGCACCTAAAAAGGTCTCCCCTCAGTGGCAAAGCAAGGTTCTAACGACAGCCTTTACTTCTAGAGTGTAGGCATTACTTAAAGAACGGTGTCAAAAAAGAAAAAGTCTCATATACAATTTCAGTTTTCGTTTCTGGGCACCCTCATCACCATGGCTATTACCAGGCTGAGGTCTTTGTGTGCCATTCATTTTCTTTTGGAATGTGTAGCTTACACACGCAGAGTTGACCCAAATCTGCTATTTACTGTGAGAGGTGTGTAATTCTCCACCGCTAATTGCGGTGAAGGGTATTTAACCCTTTGCGGTCCTATGTCGGACCAGGTCCGACATCAATTTTCCCTTCCAGTCCGATGTCGGACCCTGTCCGACATCAACAAAAAGACATCAAGCACAGGTCTCTATGTCGTGTGTTACAAGTACATCTTGCAAAAATCTCCAATTCCATATTGGTAGATTTCAGTTTTCGTTTCTGGGCATCCTCATCACCATGGCTAGTACCAGGCTGAGGTCTTTTTTTCTCAGGAAAAAGCTGAGAAAACTTTTCAATCGTTGAGTGAGACCGATAGGAGCCGACGGAAGCCGGAAAAAAGGGGTGTATCTGAGCAATACACATAGTCCCTGCACCACAGAGACAACACAGGCACAAACAAAGAAGATAGCTGCTTCCATATCCAGCGCTCAAAGAACATCACGGATATTTGCAGAGCTTTTTGAAATGTTATAGTGATCACATTACTGAGATGATAAAAACAAGTGATAAATCGAGTGATCAGGAGAGAACTTATCAGTATGCATGACTATGAAGAGGTTTATGAAAAATACAGCGAACAAGGGTTGCGGCTTGGCTGGAGATGCAGTACTGAGTGACTTTTGCTATGCAGTGCCTTTTAAACCTATTTTACTCTGCAAAAAAAATCTTTTATACAGCGCGTGTAAAATAAACAGCGCTTGTGAAAATAAATTGGACCTTACGCGCCTGACAAGCGCTGAATAAATGGACCGATAAGGGTTAAGTTGGTTGATTGCGGAATTGCCTGCTTTACCTAATTAGTCTTATAAATGAGGTCGTTATTTAGACGATGAGTGCGGCCGTACTGAACACGCACATTACGTGGTTTTTTGCAGTCGGTTTTTCTCCTTTATAAATTTGGGCTTCAGTGTATAAATACATTGTGAATTAATGGTCTGTCACTGTATAATGAAAAAAATGATGACGGTCTTCACTTTTACTCTAACACTACATTAAAATAGAAATAGCGTTTTCTATTTTTATTTTACATTGCATTTTCTGAGATTACTTCTGTTTCAAATACTTTTGCAAAAGGAAAATTGTTTTGAAAAAAATATTTTATTTTTAATAAATAGAAAAGGGTTTTTTAGACCAATTTTACTTTTACTTCTGAATACAAATATGTGATATGCATGTGGAAACATGTTTACTTTCATTGGTGTGTGTGTGTGTGTGTCGGGGGGTATTAACTAATAATGGCACTAAAAAACAAATGATTTAAAGTAATACAAATAATTATTTAAAAGTGGATGTAGGTAGTAGGTATGACACACTGTAAATAATGTAATAGGGTTATAGTTTACATAGCTACCATTTAGATAACATAGCAATACTTTGCTGTAGTTCAAATTCTTTGGAAGGGTTCCAAAACATTTAAAGTGAGTAAAGCTTAATGCAAACATGCAGTCTCAGACTATTATTATTGTGCTCTTCGGTACCTGGGTCGAGGCAGTACTGGCATGTTATGGAAAACATACACAAGAACGAATCTATTTGTATTGTAAATAGATTTGTGGAACACTATTTTCTATGTTCTATTTAAATAGCTTCCTTGACTAATTTGCCCATCTGTGACTAAAAGAATAACACACCGGTACAAATGTACACATTCTTATTTTAAGGAAAATGACATGCCCATGTGAAGCAACCCACACCACTATTGATTTTTGAGTTTATGGACAAAAACAATGTCATAAGTTGAATTGCATTTAAATGGAAATAAAACCATTCTATTTATTTATTTATTTTTGCAGGGGGTGGGGATTCTTTTGGATTGCTCTTTTATAGCACAGGCTGCATCAAACATAGTTAATGCTGGAAAGCCTGAAGTGCATTGCATGAAAACTTTTTGGTGCAGTTGTAATTAGAAATGCTGGCTGCTCTACCAAGACAGCTCTCGATTCCTCTCTGCTCTCTGCAGCTGAAAGGCACCCCAGGGGTTTCCTCCTCAGGGAGCCTATTTTATGTTGCTACAGTCCCTGAGGCAGGAAAGGGTAAATTAATCATTTACAGCATCATCTGGTGTAAATAACAGATGACAATGTGCAAACATGCTTTGTAAAAAAAAAAAGCCTGTTTCAATATTGGTGGAAATTATACTGATACAATATGCAGCTTAAAGGGGAATTCCTATTAACTGTGAAGAAGAAGAAGAAGAAGAAGAAGAAGAAGAAGAAGAAGAAGAAGAAGAAGAAGAAGAAGAAGAAGAAGAAGAAGAAGAAGAAGAAGAAGAAGAAGAAGAAGATATAACTAGTGATGTGTCAAGCAAACTCAACATTCAGTATAACATAACATAGCAGTAAGGAACCTACTATTTCACACATCAAGTGTAAATTAAGTGTTATAAAAATGCTGAAAAATGTATTAAAACGCAGGGTACACAATTTCTAGTCATCTTAAACCTTCTTCAGCATTACTATCACAGGCTATGCATGAAACACCTCAGCTGTATTGGTTAATACACCCCAAACCAGCTACAGTAACAGAGTGGTAACCAGTATCCATGGCGTGTTATTTTAGCATAAAATCACACCAAATAAAAGGACAACTAAAATATAACTCCCCCCTTTGGGAATAGAGTGGGATTAAAATACATTGTGAGATACATTATTTTATATTTCTTCCACTCTGAATCCCATAGTAAATCTCTACATTTGGTTCACACGTACTTCCAAGACAAAGGGACTCAGGGGAGGGGGGGATAAAGTGATCATGTAAATCCCTCCCCCCCCAACACTAGACAGAGTTGTACCCAGGAAACACATTCTCTCAATGCAGCAGTGAGACAGGTGCTTAAAATGAGGAATTAGATCAATTTAGTACAAATAATAGGTACGGGTTCACTATACATTATTTTGTAATTATGATAACTATTTTATTGTATTCTTAGTAAGTATTTTCTCTATAATATTTCAATTGGTATAATCCCCCCCCCCCCACACCCATCCTTCTTTAGAGTGCTTTGTGTAGCTATCTCGCACTTTATTTTCAAAATGTTGGCAAGCATGCATTGTGGGAGCTGCAAAGAGTGAGAAACAAGCGAGGGAGAGGGGTGTTGGGAACTGATGGTATAATCAAGCAAGACAGAGGGAATGAAATATTAAACCCCTCACACAGCTGACACACTGTGCTAATTATAGAAGCAGAAGCACAACACACATCAGCAGATAAAACAAGCTGAGAATTATAAGCGTGTATATGACGGTCGAAACCAGTTTCTTTGATTTTAATTTTCAGTAACTGAGCTCATTAATGGAAATGCTTCCTTTAATCCGGGGTATAATCTGCTGTACAAAAACAACGCCTGTCACACCTACTTACTTCAGTGTCACAAAAGAAACTTGGCAGTAAATAAGTTCTAGGCATTATTTAAATAGGCTATTGCTAAAATAATTCCATACATCTTGCTTGTCACATTCTCTCATTGAATATATTGGTCATAATGATCACAATGTTGCAGCACCAAAGAGCATTAAAAAATTTTTAATAAAGGGGTGGTGGTGGGAGGAGGGACAGAAACATCATAAAAAAAGATTTGGCTAAACAGTTTTTTCATTTGTGTTATTTACCTGCAAACAGAGACATTATTTCATAGTCATGTTTTGTGTATCAGGGGATAATACAACACTGTTTTTTTAAAGTATAAGAAACTTTTGTTCTGTTCTGATATTTAGCCAATATTATTTCATTTGACTATCAACTGTGCAGTATGTATGTTCAAATGTTATACTAATATTATTTATACCTATTATCAAAGTACATAGTTACATTTGTATAATTTAACATACTCTAAATGCATCATAACTGTGTAATATTAGCAATGCTTACAGTAGCTGTGTTGGCAATTAAAAAGTGAAAATAACACAATTAAGCAGGAACCCGAACACCAACTTTGATGTTGTTTTCAAGTGCCCTCTCATACATAATAGCTCTTCACACCCATAAAGAGAACACAAAACAAATCTGAAAACAGACCAACAACTTCACAGGAACACGGCCTCATATTGATCCTCTAACAACAATATCATATTTAACCCAGCCACTACTGCCAAACGATAAACAAATACCACATTATTACACAATAAAAAGAGCATAATAAAAGGCTTTTAACTGGGTTATTGAATCATCTCTGGAAGGTCAGGTTGAGTTTTACAATGCTGCTACCAGATGGCTATTGAATTTTCTCTTCTTTCGAGCTCCCTTTGCGTGCATTACGAATCTCTCCAATTAATTTCAGCACTGTCCACTGGGGTCAAGCAGTATCTAATTAAATATCATTCAAAACTCTATCGCCTTTTAATGTGTACCAGGGTGCCTCTCCTTATGGAGATAAAAGCCTTGAGTATGCATTCTGCATTATCAGACAAAATCTTGCAGCCTTATCACAAAGACTAGTTATCTGTTTGCTTTTTTTAAGACAAAAGGAAAGAAAACAGAAAGGAGAGTTGGCCAGTTATCAAAGGATTTTGTGCAGAAAGTTTCAAGGTCCCCTTTTTTCAACGTGTTACTGCAGTATGCCTCTAGGTTTTATATATAGACTACACTGTAGCTGGATTCGTAATACTAAAATAATGATTGCAACATATTTATGTTAATACTGTTTTGACAGAAATAAAAAATGGAATTAAAAAAAAACCCATTAAGCTTAAGTTTAAGAGTCAGAAAAAAATGTAACAATAATTTCAATAATCACATACATATTAGTGTTTTAAATATGATAGCCCATAGCCGACAAAGATATAACTGAGGCATTGTTCATACCAGATGTGTGTTACACTTTAGTGGAAGTGTCAGCTTTACTAATTGCAGTATCAGATTGTGAGAGGTGTCTCTTGTTCTGTACATTCGGCCAGCTGTATGTCACACCTACATTTTTGCACACATCTTTAGAACACAATAAGTTATTCAACCAGTGCTGGCTGGTGGACCAAAAAAATAGGGAGGCATAAAAAAGTAACAGGGCTTAGGATCCCTTTAAGACCCCAGCAATTGTATTCGGATGGACAACAATTTTCATATTATTATTATTATTATTATTATTATTATTATTATTATTATTATTCAAGGTGACTTGCAGGTGCTACAGGGCAGTACAGGGTTACAATGCAAAATTAATATTTAACTACATTATAGTTTACAGTAAGTACAAACTGGTTGATTACAATTAACCACATTAGGCTAGAATCACAAAGCCATTTACTCCAAATTGTCATTAGCACGTTTTTGTTTTTTGGGTTTTTTTACACTCACCCAATATAGTTACCAATCCACAAATCAACAACTCAAACATTTAATTCAGAGTCTTGTGATTAGTCTAAGAAATGCAATTATATTTTTGTCTTGTAGAGAAAAAAACTCCCCTAATGACGATCTGGAGTAAATTGCTTTGAGAAACTAGCCCATTATGTCAAGAAGGAAGCTAATCCTGTTGTGCAATTAACAGATTTCCAAATGTTTTATTCAGAATTCTAGTCATCTTAAAAGTCATTTGAATTTTAATGGAGAAAACAAATCACAACATTTTTCACATCCCTACGTCTATGATCGCAGAATTAAAACAGGTGTAAACAGTTGATCTTCTATTGCAAGTTACTTGGCGCTTATTATTTTAATTTACAAGTCTGACTATAAAATCTACACGTAGTAGAACTGATACAATTCCATTTGGTGTCATACTAATCCCTTAGTTGGAATAAGCACAGTACAACATTTCAACAAAATATTAACCTGTTTGGACTTGGAGATACACATGTAATAGTAATATATCCAGCATCACAATCCTATGCTATAGATTACAAGGCTGTAACTAACTGATCATGCACACACACACACACGCACACACACACACACACACACACACACACACACACACACACACACACACAATAAGGCCCGACATGGTGTCTGTATATGCCAAATTAAATATCCTTACACCAATAAAGCAGGCTAATTTCTAACTTTCAACTACACAGTAAGTTAAGCTGAGTAAATTCATGTAATTGAAACATCCAAAAGTAAGTACATCCTTATTTTTGACATTGTGTACATTGCCATGGGAAAGATACACCAGGGGGCGGAGTTGAGACAACACTGAGTTATTTTTTTTTTCATCTCAGTGCAAGACACTGTTTGGGCAGAACAGACAGGAGGAATAAAAATCTATTCAACGGCATCTTGGATTTCAATAATTTTTTAAGGTCTGTGTCGGAGAGGAGTGGATAATGTGCAGACTTGTCATTTTGTGGTTTTCTGTAGCATTTACAAACCACTAAACGGCTTGAAGTGACACAGTCGGGGGGGGGGGATTATTGACAGATTCCCCAGTCTTGTTTTCATTTAGACAGCGGTTTATTCCAGCTTGGAGACGAATGTAGCTTGACATGTTATATTCTTCTCCATGGGCGTTTCTTATATTTCCATAGAGATCCCTGAGTACTGTATAAAGATGTACATTTTCCACAGTTGAGACAATCACTTTTTTTTTGTTCCAGCCAGTCCTGAAAGACAGAATTTTTTTTTCTTCTGTTTTGTTATCTTCCAGTTCATGTAATTGCTCTTCATCCAAACCGACGTGTCTTTTTATAGTTACTGTAAATCTGTAACTGTAAACAAGATGGCTACCTATACTTTACATTCTCAGAGGCAGCTCAGTGATTCTGAATATGTGACAAGGCTCCAACTGTCCGTATCCATCTAATATACAGAGAGCTGGAACCTTGCTCTACTAATCACATTGCTTGATTCATGTTCCATTGCCAGTCCTGGATTTTATATATATGCAGTCAGTCTGCTCTAGGCTGCTGAGTAGAAGGACATGGAAAGTGGTATACTGTGTCTGAGCAGTCACAAAAGAAGGTACTGTGTGTTAACGGTGTTTGTGTAAGGGTGTTGTTTGTTTGCTGGTAAACAGCTTAGCCATCCAGCACATAGTTAGGGACGGAGATAAAGTTTTAGTTAGTGCTCCGAAGTGGAGTTAGGCTTTTGTTTTGTTTTTGTTTGCTTCGTTTTTCTTTATTTTGTATTATTAAAAGTGTGCGCAAGTGCTGAACCTTCAACTCTGTGTGTCTGGGTCTGTATTTTAAAGGGGCAACGAAAGGGTGTGAGTGCAGCTCGGTTTACAATATATATTGTAAAGGAGATGTTCCCCACACAGGCTCTATCAGGCTATTTTCCCTTCAAAACACAAAACACGACCCAACACACAGGAATTGAAAGAAAAAGCACTTCCACGCACTTAAATTTTTACAAAATAAATAAAAAACAATCCAAAAACCTAACTCTGTTTTTGGAGCATTAACTACACACGTCAGGTACCTAATTCTAGAAAGCCAGACAGCTAAGCTGTTTGCCGGCTGGAAAACACACAGTTATCAACACAAAAGGAACATACAGTTACCTTTTTTAATACGATTGAGCACCTCTTCAACTGGGCTCCTTCACACAATTAATGCTTTTTTTATAAGTACTGGCATGCATTCAGAACACTGTAAAGTAGAAAAGTACATATTTTTAATATCCTCTGCAACTTAATCCAATAATGGGTCATGTAATATTGAATAAGAACATTGATGTTTCCATCTCAGAGTTAAAATATTGTATCATAGTCACATTTATTGCATAGTACTCAGGGGAATCATATTGAAATTAACAGAGAGTGCCAATACTTATATACAACATTACAGTATATATCATTTTAATTTAAGAAAATACACTTGAATGCCCTTGTATTTATCATACATACTGACTCCAATCATGTAGAGTGCATAAATGTGTCCCCAGGCAAAAGGAAAAAGTGCTGTTGAAGCATAAAGGTTAATAGCATAAATGCAAATAATTGCCCTTTCTTTCTCAGTGGAACAGTACATTTGGGAGTGTAGGTATGCTGTGATTTATTAAAGCTATAGCTGTTGGCAGTTGCCAGTCAACTTTCCATTTCATTGAATTTCCCATGGAAGACAATTAATAAAAACAGCGGTTACTACATTTTTTGTCCTTTGTCACAATGTGCTATTTCATTATTCTCATCCACTTTTAGAGTTAGGGTTAGGGTTATGGTTAAGGTTAGGGTTAGGGTTAGGGTTAGGGTTAGGGTTAGGGTTATGGTTATGGTTAAGGTTAGGGTCAGGGTTAGGGTTAGGGTTAGGGTTAGGGTTATGGTTAAGGTTAGGATCAGGGTTAGGTAGCACCTTAGAATCCATGGTGAGTTACAAGAACAGGCTGATTCTTTTATTTCTTTATGCAACACTTTCACAGAACAGTGATAGGCCTACATACATCGTTCATCACTTTAAAACTGCATGTCGTGTAGTCACAATTGTCCTATATGGTGGTATGACACTAAAACTGTCTTGCTACTGATACCAAGAAACTATCTTCTGATATGTAGTGTCAATCAAAACTGAACAAAAAATGTTTAGCTAATGGATACCTCTTCAGAAAAAAATAAGAAACACAGTTGATTCTTGTTAATATGAACTTCTAGGGACCTGCAAAAATGTGTCTAAGCCAAATGCATACTGACATTTTTTATTGAAGTTACAGTAACACTGAAATCAAATTCAATTACAGAACAATGAAAAGTAACGCACATTTAAAAGTATTGTTTATGTTATTAAAAATACATTTGGAAGTGAACTTTGAAAAAGTATACATTGAAAATAAACTGCACTTGTAATCCACTCGTCCCATTTTGATCAAGGGCATTTTCAAAACACTAAAAGCAAGGCAACATCAGGGTACTGAGCAAATTGAAAACCCTGATGACTTGCATCCACAGTTTGCTGTTTATAGGCCAGTATTATTGTATCCTGTTTTTTCACAATGGTTGAGAAAGTGTTCACAGTAATGTTAAAATCTGCAGCAACATCTTTCTTTAACTGTCTAGTGGGGCATTATCCACCACTTTCAACTCCACTTTTATAAGTCAAAGTGCATCAGGATTTGTAGTCCCAAATCTGGATGAAAGCTAATGCATTTCCCAATATATTTTACACTCAGCTATTTGGACTATTTGTTCAAATTATTTCTTCTCTGGGACAGCTCCAAAATAATTTGCAGTAACAGGAAATGTGTGTTATGTAAATTCATATCATAAGAAGTAATTTACAATAAGCGACTGCTAAATTTGGCAAGGACCATGCAGAAAATTCATAGTATCAGGAAGTTCATAGTTCATAGTATCCAAGTTCATTTTATTTGTATTCTCTGTATTTGTTTGTAAATCTCTCCTGATATTTTGTCTTCAGGGTGACAATATTTATTAAAATACAGCAGTCTAACCTTGTCTTCAGATTGTCTGTACCCTGAAGGACAAGATAAATAGTAGTTTGCATCAGGTTTTATACAATCTCATAAAACTCTTAACAGGCTAACAAAATTAATTACACACAGTACAGCATGTGCTGAGAGAACATATTGGTGCATTAGACTACTCAGTGCAAGATCTGTATGGAAATCTCGACAGTGTACAATAGCACACAAGGTCAATCATGTCACCTCATCTGCATAGACCATATTGCACTTCCTCAGAAACATATCATTAACGGGAGGAATTTGGCAGACATAATTCCCTGTATAAATGGCACACATATTTGCATCTTGGGAAACTGGGTTTCAGTCCATCCTTGGCTATAAAGGCAGCCAGGATGTTTTCAACAAATGCTTGTGTGTGAAATGACTATTTGAACAGTATTTCAACTGATATTCACTTCCTTCACAACTGTGTAGAACCTTCAAGACAAATGGACAAGGCGGGGGGAGGGGGTGGGTTGTGACAATGATCTAATGAAACTTGGTGTTTGATGAACTGCACTGGCTCTCAAAAGTATTCACCCTGTAGACTTTTCCACATTTTATTGTGTTACAACATGGTATCCAAATGGATTTAATTAGGAGTTTTTGCGACTGATCAACACAAATAAAGTCCATAATGTCAAAGTGAAAAATAAAATCTACAAATTGTTCTAAATTAATTACAAATACAAAACAGAAAATTATTGATTGTATAAGTATTCATCCCCTTCAGTCAATATTTGATAAGAGGCACCTTTGGCAGCAATTACAACCATGAGTCTATTTGGATAAGTCTCTACCAGCTTTGCACATCTGGACACTACAATTTTTGCCCATTCTTCTTTGCAAAATTGCTCAAGCTCCATCAAGTTGGATGGGGACCTGTGGTGAACAGCAATTTTTAACTCTTTCCACATATTCTCAATTTGATTGAGGTCTGGGCTTTGACTGGGACAATCCAGGGCATTGACCTTTTTGTTTTTAAGCAACTCCAGTGTGGCTTTGGCTCTATGTTTGGGGTCATTGTTCTGCTGGAAGATGAATCTTCTCCCAAGTCCCAGGTCTCTTGCAGACTTCAGCAGGTTTTCCTCCAGGTTTTCTTTGTACTTTGCTGCTTCCATTTTGCCCTCTATCTTCACAAGCTTTCCAAGCCCTGACGCAGAGAAGCATCCCCATAGCATGATGCTGCCACCATCATGCTTCACGGTAGGGATGGTGTTCTCAGGATGATGTGCGGTATTAGGCTTGCACCAAACATAGCGCTTAGCGTTGAGGCCAAAAAGCTCTATTTTGGTCTCATCAGACCACAGAATCTTCTTCCACTTGGTCTCAGAGTCTCCCACATGCCTTCTGGCAAACTCTAGCCAAGATTTGATGCAAGTTTTTTTCAAAAATGGCTTTCTTTTTGCCACTCTCCCATAAAGGCCAGTTTTGTGAAGAACCCGGGCTATTGTTGCCGTATGCATATTGTCTCCCAGCTCAGCCGTGGAAGACTGTAACTCCTTTAGAGTTGCCAGTCAGGTTTCCTTGACTAGTGCCCTTCTCGTCTGGATACTCAGTTTTTGAGGTCAGCCAGTTCTAGACAGATTGTTGTGTCATATTCTCTACAATTCTTAATAATGGACTTTACTGTGCTCCAGGGGATATTCAATGCCTTAGAAATGTTCTTGTATCGTACCTCTGATTGGTGCTTTTGAAGAATCTAACCTTATTCTGGATTTGCTTTGAATGTTCCTTCGTCTTCATGATGTAGTTTTTGTTGGGAAATGTACTAACCAACCTCCCAGAGACAGGGTATTTAACCTGAAATCTTGTGAAACACCTTAATTGCACACAGATGGACTCCATTCAACTAATTATGTGACTTCTAAAGACAATTGGTTGCACTAGAGCTTATTTAGGTGTGTCATAGCAAAGGGGGTGAATACTTATGCAATCAATTATTTTCTGTTTTATATTTGTAATTAATTTAGAACAATTTGTAGATTTTATTTTTCACTTTGACATTATGGACTTTTTTGTGTTGATCAGTGGCAAAAACTCCTAATTAAATCAATTTTGATTCCATGTTGTAACACAATAAAATGTGGAAAAGTCAAAGGGGGGTGAATACTTTTGAGAGCCACTGTAGTTGGGCAGAAGTTCCCATCCTTGTTTCCCCATTGTGCCATCTTTAAACTTAATGAGCAATGCATATAAAAAACGTCCGAACAAATAATATTACAAGGCACTTCATCTTCCACAAAGAAGGGGCTTGGAAAAAAAGGCTGTGTTTTGAAAACGTTCTGGATATAATACATTGCCTCACTATTGATGAAATTGGAAAAATTAAGCCAATTTCAATTTTAAGAAAAAATACCCCCTGAATACTTGAAATGGCCTGTTTTAATTTAACATATTACTCAAACTCTACAAAAGAAAATATAAAACAGTTTGACAAATATAGTACTTAAAAATTCCTGACAATATAGCACATGTTTTAGAATGCCTGACACTATAACACATGCTTTTCTGCAACTGGGCTGTATCTCAGACAAGTGAATTGTTTATTTTTCAAATGTATTCTCAGATATGTATTCTATAATACGTACAAACTGTACAGGATCTCTGTGTTGAAAGGCAGTTTGAATAAGACGGCAGTTGGCAGTTGACAGTGTTTCCATATTGAAGACTATGCTTATTATCGGTGTTTGAAAAGGAACAGCCTTAAAGGTGACTCATCTACAGTATGGGTCATTCTGGTGAACAGGCATTGAAAAGTCTTCACAGCTTTGCTGAAGGTATTTCAGTTGAAAATCATTGAAGAATTGTCACATGTTTCCCCAGAGCAACTTAAACACTTGTTTGTCATACAGGTCTACTGTCCTTGAAATGACCTGCCATTGCTCTTGTTAAGAAGTCAGATGATGTCTGCTCTGTGGATCTAGTTAGCACTGTCCGATGCGTTTAGTCCTGCAGACCATTTCATTGTCTTCAGATGATTTCTTCATGGCTGATATGACATTAGCAACGACTCTTTTTAGACCCTCTGGAAGCAGGTTTGGACTTAATAGAATTGTGACTATGTCGGAGAGTTCATTGGATACATTCCTAAAATCTTATTTGGAATACCTTTTAGGGTTCCCAGTCAACCCAGCTCAACACCTACTCAAACCAACTTAAAAAAACAGACAAATCAATTTAAACAAAAGTCGTTGTAAACATCATGCTTGCTAAAATAACTAATTGTTAACGTTGAGTGAAAAGTCTCACCAGGTTGTCTTACAGGCTTTTCTTAATTATATAAACATGTGAAATTGGGACAATGTGGCAGCATATGAAAAAGAGATTGGACTATGTCCATTATGGTCACAACCTGTGTTGATTTTGTTTCCTGTTTCCTAGACAGTGTTAGTGGTATTGTATCAACTCTATCATGTCCACACTATGAGATGATAACCACTACTGACCTATTGAACTGGATCACGATCTGACATTTAAACATGACTTTTGTCTAAAAACAGAGATATCAGCAAGCTGAATATCCCATTGTGTACCATTTTATTTTAATACCATATCATAATTATTTAGATGCCCCAATGCATTAATGGGATGGTATCTAACTAAAAATGAATAATTACTATTAAGAAGCTATTAAGAGGCCCCTTGTAGGAGACCACTATCACACAGTTCGGAATACAGCTAATATTTATGTACCATTTATGTCCTGCATGGTATTGAAGGATGTAACTAATCGATTCTATGGATTAGAAAAACACACACACACACACATTTAACCCAAACAAGTATCGTTTGTTCCTATTACAATTAATAAACCACAGAAGCATACATGATGCAGGTTTGCTTTCCTAAAAGGGGTTAGCATTAGTTTTATCAAACCAGTGCTGTCTCTGCAAATGATTTCAACAAAAAAAGACACAAGACCTGTTCAAAACCTTCTACAATAGGGAACATTCTGGTTTCATCAGTATTTGTCACCATTAATACTTCCTGGTACTCAATTGACAGCCCATGGCATTTAGCCACCAAGGTCCTTCTGAGTGGCCCTTTAGCTGACCCACACTTGTGAAAATGAATATACATACTGTTAAATATTATCAACACTGCAATGATAACACATACTAATTACTCCAGCACAGGCACAGTGTGTCAGGTTTATCAAGGTATTCATGTTAAACGTTATAGAGCAAAAGATTTAAAGCAAATGAATAAAAAATCCCTGTTTTTTTTTTTTTTTGGGGGGGGGGGGGTTGTTATAAAAGGGACTACAACCATAATATTATAAAATAAGTAATAAATATCTTATGATTTGTATGATCATGAGATATTCCGGCTGTCAGAAAGACCAGATAACTCTTGAATGATGTTTATCAGATCATTATGAAGAAGATACATAACAGCATTGAACAGCAATATTAACTATATAAAACATCACTGTGGTCACCTGGTTAAAAACAACATAGTGATGAACAATGTTCCTTATTAGGAATTCTGGACATGCCTGCTGCTTCAGTCAATAGATAATCAATGGCAGCAGTGCTCGAGGTGTGCTCCTATTTGATGTAGGTGGCTGGCTCTATCCCCTGCTGTCTATTGTTCTTTGCTTTCCGAGAGGTCATCTATTTATTTTTTATGGGAAACTTTGCACTTTGCAAGATTGCATGGAACTTACAATGCTCTTTTTACTCCCCATATGCCATCTGTTGTAAACCTAAAGATCCACTCTGAACAATGGCCTCTTTGTTGAAATAGGACTTGGAGAAATCTTGGACAATGACTTCAGTTTTGCACAGAAACCTGAATCCCATTTTTTGCTATAAAGATGTTCTTTTGCGAGCATATGATTCTCCATCAGTGATGAGCCCAAGCAAGTAGCTCAGTTTTAATTACTTATCATGCAAGATCTGGATCCTCATCTTTGCAACAATACAATACGTAGAACTCCACCTACATTTCCTATTACAATAAACCCTGCTTAATATCACTTCTGTTAATGTTAGCCTCCACCTGTTATCAATGGCTTGGCTGCAATATTATGGGGTGTGACAAGATGGCGTTGTCGTGACGTTAAGCCAGGAAGTAGACAGACAACAGTGCTGGGATATGAAATGTGCCAATGTGCTGATTTAATAATAAATAAAACGATGGCAGATTGGCCAAAACAAGCAGACAAACAAACAGTGGACGAACCCCAATAAGTGTCATGCAGATCCTCCCGCACAAGTAGCAATTTTTATTCCTTTGGCTTTTAATTATTTCTTTCTCTCTCTCCCATTCTCCACTGCGAACACCCAACCCTGTGCGTGTGAAACACTGGCTCTTTTATGCAGCTGTACAGAGACTTGATTGCGAATCAATCATTGAATTGAATCTCAGCAGTCTGCACATGAACTACTTTGTGCACTCCCTGTGCCCAAATACTAATATACATTTTATCTGCAAGTGAAGTGATTGTGCAATCCCTGTGCCTAAATACAAATATACATTGAAAATCGCTTGTGCTACATAGCTCACATTAAACCCCATGCACCCATACATACACACCAACAATAACACACCACATAAAACATAAAACACAAAAATACACACAGGGACGGGACACCCCACCACAGGGATACAATTGGTATATGTTCCTGATAATATCACTTTGATTATTATTCACTTTGGGAAATAACAGCATAGGATTAGAAGGGTTATATGTAAGTGAGTTGCTGTAGTATGGGACTGTTCCAACATAGCACACATATCACTGCTATGTGCATTTTTCCAGATTGCTTATGGTTTTAGTTATTACAATGTATTGTACATGTACAATATAGCACAGTACAGCACAGATTAAAATTGTGTTTATTAATGAAAACTGCTGTAATCAGTGTTATATGGGTCCTTATGTCAAATTCCATAGCACAAAAAAAGCAACATATAACGGGTTTGACTGTAATGGAGTGTCAGAATTATCATATCCATATAGTATTTATTCAATATATATTTAGATGTAATAAATACCCATTAATAACCACATGAAATCAGGCTGCCAATCAGGCTGTTTGTTTATCATGCAATATTTAGTGGGAAATGACTGCAGAATCATTGTAACAATCCATAACAATGCTTTTAAAAATATATATTTATTTATTTAGGCCTATTATTTATTGTGTTATAAAAAAAAATACATGCATTAAGTATTGTACAGCATGTACATATATTTATAAAATACAGTATTCCGTACACAACATTTAAATTAAACTGAAACTGCAATACATATGTTCATCCATTCTAAACCCATCTATTCATATGTGGTAATCATCACAAACAATATTCATTTTTGCCTTTTCACTTAAGGAAACAAAATGTATCAAAATCAATCCACTGAAGTAATGGGGATTATGGGGAAAGGAATCTTTAGGGAAAGTGTTTAGAAAAAAAAAATACTTTCATAGATTTCACAAGCAGCTTTTTCATCTAAATTGGACAACATGTAATTTGTTACCTTGGATGTAGATAGCTTTGCCTGTCTTCTTTGTTTCAAGCAGACAGAAATAGCCTTTCCATAAATTTCCCCACAGTTCACAAGTCTGCCTGCCACCTATGATCTAAAGCATGCACCACAAGCTATCCATCAACTTCCCCTCAATGTGCTGCCAACGAAATCGCTATACCAGTGCACTTGTTTCTAACTTGATCACAGATCCACAGCTTTACCACACACAGAAAACGGGCCAATACCAGATTGCATTTTTAATAATGATCAATAGACGAACGTCTTGTTAATAACAACACACACTCAGAAAAAATGTGTCAAGCCAGTGCAAAACTAAATATCTTGTTTCCTCGCCCTGATTCTGCGTGTTTGCTCACATAATTCAATCAAATCTCAGTCAGCTATGTTTGTTGAACACCTATAGCAAAGTGATAGAATAACGTGGCTGAACCACTAGCACAAATTACTGGAGACAGGCGAGCAACATAATTAGTTAAGTTTAAACAGGTGCTGGGTGGTACTGTGTTTAGCATTCCCCACGACTTATTTCATAAATACTTAATGACAAAATCACTAGCCAAGAAGAGAAAGTTATAACGTTTTGTGCAAAAAAACCGAGAGAGTTATGAACAATATGAAGAGAAACAGCAGACAGCGTACAGTGGCAGACCTAATTAAAATGATTAACAACACAAATGTAATCAGGATAATGGAATTATCTTGAAATAAAAATGAAGTACATGTTTAAAATATAGAAAACCATCAACTTGTTACTGAACAGTTATGCACTGACTTACAAGATTAGTAGCAGAAATATTACTACAGCAAAGAAAAACATGTTCTATAGATGCGTTACAGAAGTATTGCACGTAAGGTAAATCTTTTTTTTTTCTTTCTTCATTTTACTTATAAATGACATCCAGAAATTGGCAAATAAACATTGTCAAGTAATGAATTAATCATTTACAGTTCTTAATGTCCAGCATTTATTTATTTTGAGAAAGAAATCAATGTAATTCAGTATAACATACAGACACTAAGAAAAATCTCCCGATCCTGAAACCGCTGTATGGTGTATCAAATGACTTTATTTGCAGATGAGAATATCCCTATTATCACTGCTATTCTCTTATTTCAGAACCGCCACAAAGGACAGCTCCACTGCCTCAGCACCTCTTTCTAACCCCAGTTTATATGACTCACCTCCGAGAGAGAAGAGAAAGGGGCAAACAAGCAACAGGAGCTGTGCGCAGCCCACATCCCGTCCGAGACCTCCCAGCCGCCACATCTTGGTAAACTAAATCGATACCTCCAAAAAGCACGGTGATGATTTTATATCACTAAGGTTTTCCCCATTTTCAGTTATTGCAACAGACCACCTGGTTCATGAATGACGTCATTTAGATAGCGATTCCGAGAATGCTCCTCCCAACATGGCTGGGATTGGATAGTTGACATAATTGAGGCCGAGGTTATTGGCAACTGGTGGTGTCAGTCATTGTTGTAGGGGTTGCCGCAAGTGCAAAACAGAATGTTAATTATTATGAGATATATTTTGAGTATATTTTGTTTTGCTATTAAAAAGCACGAGTGCTATCTGTACAAAATAATCAGAAGTTCCTACTAACCTACACAAAGCACGTATACATATTCAAACCAAGTTAGATACAACGTGGAAAACTTTCCACGGGTAATTATCGGTTTGGTATAGGCCGATTTAGTTATGGTTAACTATCAGTTAACAAAATGATAATACGTTAAAAAAAAAAAAAAAAAAAAGTAAAGCTGCTATATTACTGTCTCAGAGAAACTAAACAGATAACGATATTGAACGTCTGTACAGCAGTGAAGAACACTAATTAAAAAAAAAAGTGTACTGTTGAACCTTGTCTTCTTTAATATTAGCATCATAAGGGTATCCATGTATTATAAAAAATAATAGATGGGCCTCTTCAGTGAGTTACAGGAATATATATATATATATATATATATATATATATATATATATATATATATATATATATTCCTGTGTGTGTGTGTATATATATATATATATATATATATATATATATATATATATATATATATATATATTAATCGAATATAAAATGAATACCAGATTCCTAATGTTTTTGGAGACAAACTGGCGGTGTGAAAGACACATTTTCTTTAAAACACAAGGAAGTTACACATGGAGTTTACTGTATTACTGATTTAAAAAAAAGTACAGCATTCTATAGCAGCAACTTTGTAACAACAACAATGTGCTGTTACACTAACTATGTTGAGAAGTCTTGTAATTTTACATGAAATATGTATCTGTTCCTTTGTCTGCTTTGCCCAGTTGAAAATTCCAGCAACTGCTGGTGACCTGCTGGGAATTGTAGTACAGGCCACCACCAGGTATATCAAATTCTAGACCAGGTTTACAGCAGATTTCATCCGGGAGAATAGACCACACAGTTGACTTTATAAAGGCATTTTTAATAGAACTGGGTTTTTTTTTTGTTTGTTTTTGTTTTTATTCTCTACAATCACAATCACTGACCAGCATACACCAATGATTTAAGTGCTTTGTGATGGTGGTCCACTATGAAAGGCGCTATATAAAATAAAGATTGACTGAATGATGGTTATTGCTGGAATTTTTTTTAATCTATTTATTTTATTCGTAATATGACAGTAATATTGATAAGTAGATCACCCATTTAATGTGGTAAAAACAGCACTAAAATATCAGAACCTGGTACTGAACCATAGCCATTATGATAATTGGGCTGACCAATATTTCAATACAATCAGCAGCTTTTCTGTGAGTACTTGGTGACATAATGTGTAAAATGAGGTGTATGATCACCCCTTTTAAAGGAACCTTTAATAATATAATTATATTAAAGGTAAATAATTATATTCGAATAGTGTATTTGAATAACAGTGCCATATTATCATTTTTTTTACAAGTTGTTTCTTCCACAGTATTACAGTATGGTACAGACATTGAACAGGGAAAGAGTGACCTCTTGTGAAAAAAAGAATCTAAGACCATTTTTTATTGCTTCAGCATTTCAGTGCTGCAAATATGAAAGAAAGAAAAATGCACAGAGGTTATGGACAGACACAGACATATTTCAGTGTGGGCCTTAACCCTTTAAAGACTGTTAAACCTGTTATAGCATAGCATGAGTGAAACAATGCAGCCGCTACTGCCATATTTCGGTACAGCTGACACACTGGCAAATTACCTAATCCAGTAGAGGTGACTGTGTGTGAAATGCAACCAGATCAGTGAACACAGCGACAGTGATCTACATCCCTTCCAAACGTGTTTAAGTTTTAAATAATGTTGATAGAAATGAGCACACAAGGTTTCATTTTATGGGGGTAGTTCTGAATCAACAGCCGGCCTGCAAAACATACCTTACCCACACACTAAAATTCAACCACAATCACCAACATATACAGCTGCATCCTGAGTTGACTGGAACTTGGTGAATAAGTGTCGAGTGGTTGCATTATTAATAAAGCTAAACTACTAAGTGGCCTACTAGACTACACTTTTTAAATTCTTGAATTATGTTGCCTTAGCTACTACCTCTTGTATTAACCTGGCCCTTATTATGCCTTATTAAGTGTCTATACTGTATAATTACACTTTCTGTGGGCAGTAGACATTTAAAAAATAAATAAATAAATAAATCACAATTAACATTAAATAGAGAATGATGCATGGGGTAGTGTGTGATATGAGAATAACTTCTCACTTATCACACACTAAACCCATGCAGTATTTGTCATACTTTGGTGATCATGTTTTTCCTGCCAGAGTTCTAAAGTTCTCTGTTGCTTGTTGTGGAATTCCTTTTAGTTTCATACCGATAGATGGGCATCTTACTTTTAATTATCATATTGATAAACTGGTTTTAAAGTTACAGCCTAAATTAGGCTTTTTCCCTATCTAGCAAGCTAAAGTTAGAGACTGCTACTGTTTCCCTGTTTTAGATTATGGTGATTATATTTACCAGTTTGCTTGTAAGCTGTCTCTACATAAATGAGATGTAGTGTATAACTCATGTTGCAGATTTGTTATAGAGAGTTCCCCTTTGGCACATCATTGTCAGGTGTACAGAAAACCAGACTGGCTCTTGCTTATGAACCAGAGGCTTTTTCAATGGTCTTGTTTTGTGAGGTTTTAAAAGGCCTGGTGCCTCCATATTTGAGTGCTTTGGCAGAAAGTACTAGCATTGGCTACAGTTTACACCCTCATAATTCTGTTAATTTGGCTGTTCCAAGGGTTCAAACGTGTGACAAAATTATCTTTTGCATATCAACTATGTTTCCATCATAAAGATGGCATTTGATCATCTTTCTTTCTCTGGTTTTTGCATATTGTATTTTGGAATTGGTTACAACCTGCCAATGCTTTGCCTTCAGTCCAAGCATTAACAAATAGAGATGTTGTATGTTTTTTGATTTTCTGATCTATGTATGCTGCTGATTAAGTTTGAGCCACACATGTTTTTATTGTGTTGTTTGTACTTGTTATTGTTTTCCATTGTAAATTAGGCTTTGGTCTCAATGGGTATATCTCCTGGTTAAATAAATATAATTGGGATTGGGATAAATATTAAAGGGTGATTGATATGGACAAGAGCCTTTCTTCAGGACAAAATGCCCATGTCCAGCAGGTGTTTTCTGAAATTTCAGGTGTCCTTCATGTTCATTGCCAGCTAAAGTAAGACACATTTTGACAGGATGTAAGGTGGGTCTTAGCCAAGGACGGTTTACTTGGCATCTTGATGAGGTGCTGCGATGTTTGGCCTTAGCATTGGAAGACAAGCGCAGCATGACCAACAGGTTGCTACCAATGGCACCAATATATGACTGTGAACGTGTGGTTGGTAGTGCACAGGTGTAGAGGTGAGGCAGTGATTATACACAACAGTCCAACAACAGCTCAATGGTCAAAACGAAGCTTTATTATTAGTTTTAAATAATACAACTGACTATACACAACAATGTGTACAGCCAGTCAAAACCACATGGGTCAGAATATAATAATACAATAACACACACTTTAAAACACCTACATGATCATCAGTCCAGCAGTGAGTGCTCCAGGTACAAGTGGTGTTATATAAACAGTGAACAGTGAGTAACAGTGCAGTGCAATCTGGGTTATATGCTGGCTGAATAGCAACAGCTCCAGAATATTTAGCCATCTACAAAAACAAACACATCACTTAACACTCACTCTTCTTATTTATTATTTCCATTTTCTCAATGGGTCCTTTCCGTAACCATAGTGAAGGAACAGATCACCGGGGCCACTTCCCCTAAATACCCTCCTTCACGACCTCTTTCTGTAGTGCATCCAATAACATCTCCTCCAATCCGTGACTGACACATCGCCTAACGCATTCAGGTGCTGACTTATGGTATCATGGCCCCGCCTCCTTCCTGGGTGGCCGGCTTCCGACTGACCCTAAAATGAACTACCAAACCATCCATTCCGGGGAGCTCTGCTTCGGCTATACAGTGTCCTCACAGGTCGGGGGGAAGATTGTTGATTAGGATTCATTCACTCTGTCACAGTGACACATGAAGAACAACATTCCTCTATCCAAGGGAGCAACCTCCAAGAAAAGGTATTAAAACCAAAACTCGTCTAGGACAACTGGAAGCTGCTAAAGACTGGAAAATGATGACAGATGTTGGAGAAAGGTTTATTTTCCCACCTGAGATTGCCATCACTAACCTGATACTGTCCTGTGGTCTTGGATCAGCATGTCTTGTTCACCTTTTAGAGTTAACAGTGCTATGGGAGGATGCTGTAAATGAGGCATACAAAAGAAACTTTGGTACACTCAACTAGCTGCTGAAGAGGAACATCGAGGATGGAGAGTCCAGGTTTACCCTGTGGAGGTGGGTTGTCGAGGTTTTGTGACACACTCCACAACCCAGTTTCTCAGAGACATCGGATTCAGTGGTCAAGAGTTGCAAACTTATCTGAAGCAGCAGAGAGAAGAAGCCACTGGCTCTGGTTCGGATGAAAAAGATTCACTCTGTTAACCGAAACGCGGGCAGTAGTCCAACCTCAAGTCACAGTGAAAAAAAAATGAGGGGGGTGTTGGATCAGCATGTCTTGTTCACCTGGTAGAGTTAACAGTGCTATGGGAGGATGCTGTAGATGAGGCGTATGAGAAGAAGAAACTTTGGTATGCTCAACTAGCTGCTGAAGAGGAACAGCGAGGATGGAGAGTCTGGGTTTACCCTGTGGAGGTGGGTTGTCGAGGGGACACACTCCACAACCCAGGAGGGGGTGGAAGAGTTGCAAACTTATCTGAAGCAGCAGAGAGAAGAAGCAACTGGCTCTGGTTGAGATGAAAAGGGGGTTGGGGACCTCAAGCACAGTAGAAAAAAAAACGTTGATGTAAAGAAAGGTAGGTAAGCCGGTCTTAGCTGAGGGGGGGGGGGGGGGGGGGGGGGGGGGGGGGGGGGGGGGGGGGGGGTGATGCTGGGATGCCAGAATCACTGTTGAGCCCTTTTATGGTGTCTTGGGCTAGTCAACGAAACACCAAGGATGGAAGGTGCCCACTTGAAGACCCCAGAGAAGTACTCTACTGAGGCAGAGTGTCCGGCCCCTTTCTATATTATGATTTATTTAATTATTATTGTTTGTGGTGCGGACGAAAAACCCGCCACCACATTTGTTATTTTTTATTATTGCTTGTTTCAAATACATCATGAGAATGCATGACTGTCAGTTACTGTTTGCTTAACTGGCTGACAGGCTCTCAAATTATTAAACTCATGCGGACTATGGCCGAGAGGTAATAAGATAATTACTAGCTAGTTAACCCCTCGGCCAGATTATAAAAGACCTGAGTCTGTTTGAGTGTGTTCAAGAGGCGAAACGAGTCTGGAGGAAAGTAAAACTTTAAAGAGAATAGGAAAACAATTGATAAAAAGTGCTGGGTCTACACCAACATGATACTTACTTGATTGTTCTGTATGTTTGTTTGTTTTGGCCAACGTGCCTTTTTCTTTTGTGGTTTGTGTAGTGTTGTTTTGTTTAAATCTTTTATTTGTTTTGAATAAAGCACTGAGCTGCGAAGTGCCTCAGTTTCACCCGCCAACACTGCCTATCTGTGTTCCTTCCTGGTCTGACGTCACCACCTTAGCCAGCCTGATCCCACCTACTCAGCTCAGTCCACACTATTCGTCATGTTGGTGTGATAGGGAGACCGCACTGTGGTTGATCCCTGGAGCCAGCATTGCAGCCGTTATGTGTGCTGATCCACCAGGGAGGCAAAATAGGCTGATCCCTGGAGCCAGCATTAAACTTCAGCCATCAACACCAGGCAGAAGGATATACACCTCATCGGATGGAAAGAAACGCAGATGGATCACATTAGTTTACAGTAAAAGAAGCTATGTTTTAGTTGGTGCTGATCTTGGGGAGAGCTGAGTCCAATATCAGCATGAGGTTTTAACACCTACTCTCATGTAATGGAAATCTTGGCTGGACTTATTTATTGAATTCCTGATAAACTCTGTCACCTCCAATAGTCTGAGGCTATCCAAAGCTACCTCCAGGGATGGCCTTATTTAACCCAAGTAAAATTTTAATTTTACTCCAAATTATGTTGATGTATTTTTTTTTTTTTTTTCTAAAGTGAGTAAGTAGGCTAAAGAAAATGCACAGACTCGATTCTGTCAATATTAGGTTTACTTTATTTGTATTGAATCAAGTTTCCATAACAGAACAAGCAGATTCAAAGTTTTTACAGTTTACAAGGCATTAAATACCCTGCTGTACAGAGTGTTTCCACTCCCCTATTCCTAGCACTTAACCAATAGCACAGGGACAACACTCTGTGGTTACCTCTTTCTTAGCACTGTGTGTGTAATGTTTTTGTGTGTTCTACAAAAGATGTCTAAAAAATGAAACAGGTTCTCTTCTTTTTTTGGTGTTTTGTCTTTTTACAGGGTAAGTACATGACTTTAAATTAATTTATTATTAATATTATTATTAGTAGTAGCTCTGTGCGTGTGCATTAAATAAAAGTGGGTAGGTTAACACACTGTATAATAATAATAATAATAATAATAATAATAATAATAATAATAATAATAATAATAATAATAAACCAAACACAAAGTTTCAGAATATGGATAATCTGTTCAGAATTTTTAACTAACTTGCTTAATCTAACTAAGCCTTTAGGAATTATTAAATTTACCACCTTATGTATCTGACGCTTTTAAACATTAAGTTTAAAAAATACATAATTCTATGAACACACTCAGCAAATTAATATCCCAAAACATGTTTACTTAAGAATATCTTAAAAAACATTTCTTTGAGTCTATGTATATTTTAGTTATGTAAAGGAAAAATGTACAGTACATACAGTCGGCTACACAAGTAAATGCTTCTCGTCGTATTTCAGTTGTCTATGCACTACATAATGTATTTGTTGCCACTGTTTTTATATATATATATATATATGTATGTATGTATGTATAGGTTTCTTTTATATTTCAAGGTACTTTATTTTAAAATAACTAAGAGCCCAGAAATGTTTAAACAGGAAGTTTCACATACAGACAGCTAGTTTAATCTACGACAGTGAGAGGCATGTGTAAAATAACAGGCACAAAATAAGTCATAAATCATGAAGAAATTATAAAAGATCAAGGGTAAATGCAAAACTTCGATATTATACTGAGATTTGTACATTTGCATACGCAAGTGGTTTGAAAAGAACAGTCGTAACTAAGATACCGCAGCATGGATGAAAATAAGTTATGGGAGTGAAAATTACTTTAATACATCGCGGGTAGGTCTATGAAGTCACAAAAACCTATGAAAAGTCAAGATATGAAAGAAAAATCAATGATACTTTAAGCCCTGTATGCTTGGTCCATGGAATTTTAAATCTCAATTGGATCTAACACAGTTCGTGCTCCTGTAGATTCTAACTGTTTGGCTGAACAAGATCAATTGATTTAGGACAGGTTTCACCACTTGGTCTCTGCCAAACTTCTTCTTGTTGGTGGTTCGTGCAGCCTGCCAATCTTGTCTCCATGCAGCCTTATAGAGGCTTGTGGCTGAGTTGGTGCACGTTCAGCCTTTGGCACTTCGAGACCTTGGTGCACACAGTACTCAGTGCACACGGTGCTCGGTGCGCTCGGTACCTCATAGTGCCTCGGTGCTCAGTGCATGCGGTGCACATGGTGCACATTGCACTTGGTGCTCGGTGCAGTCAGTGACTGTTCTTTTTACCCTCACAGCTTTGCTGTTGTGTGCGTTTATGTGTTTTGTTCTTTACGCTGTCCTGTTCTTTAATTACTGCCTAACCGCGCACACGCTGGATCCTCTCCTTATTGTGTTATGTGTTGTACTGCATCAGCACCGTTCCGTCTCCAACTCAGGAATTTTCAAAATCTTTTATTTCACTCTATGAGCAAGTGTTTTCTGTTTTAGTTAAAACCTTTGATTTATTTTTTGTCTAATAAAAAAGGCACATCTTTTTTTTGTCTAATAAAAAAGGCACATCTTTTAGGAGACCAGCTTCCCCCGCAGAATTTTTGATGCCAGAAATAGTGGCCCGGGCCCCGAAAGAGGGAGCTGCCAGCCACAAAGAAGGAGGGAAGGAGACCACCTCAATCACCTCCATCACAGCCCCGACCATCACCCCTGTGCCACAGCCTGGTGCCTGGGGGTTGGATCCCTCGACCTGGGCTCCCAGACACCCAGGCTCCATGTCTGGACCTTTGGTCGCTGAGCCTGACTCCCAGGTCGTGGCACCACAAGGCACAGGAGGTCACCTGGTCTCCTGCTTCGCTCCCCCTGGTAGCCCAGACATCTCTCCACAGTCTCTTCACAGTCGCCTGGGCTCTCACCTCTACCTGCAGTCCAGAACCATGTTATTGGCGAACTGCACTGTAGTGCAGCACCGTGCGCTCCCCAGTACTGCTGTCCTGATAGCAAATCTCCTGTATGCTATGCGCTACCCTGGGTTGTGTTGACTAAATGTGGTTAAGGCTAGGCGCCTCTTGGTACTTCAGTGCCCTCGGTGCTTAGACGCACCATGCCTTCAGTGCCCCAGTAAGCCAATAACACCTGCACTCGGCACCCCGATTCTTCGGTCCACCAGTACAGTACTCTACCTCACTCAGTGTCCTCAGTGCTTCTGCACCCTTGGTGCCTGAGTGCTTCAATATACAGGTCTACACCCTCTGGTGTTTAAACAACGCCCTCGGGGCCATAGAGACATCAGGCATGGTTAAATTCCATGCTTGCATGTCTTGTACAATGTCCCCCTGCTAGCATGGCTGAGCTATGCACGGCATTGGGAGCCCCTCCTTACCCCCACTCAATCTGTCCCTGAGCCCTTAACAGAGTATTCCCTGTGATCAGGCTACTTCCTCTGACCATACCTTTGGAATGGTGGTAGAGGAATTGCTGCATCGCTTTCACCGAGAACGCAAGGCGTCTCAGCGTGTAGCCTCAATGCTCCCCTCCTGTACTCTAGTATGGGAGAGAACGAGACGCTTGCATTCTTCTTGGGTCTCCAACTGGATTCGCTCACCATGCGAGCCTACCTGTCAGTTGACAGAGTTGCGGCTATTCAAAACTGTCTGGCCCTGTTTCAACAGGGGTCCACAGTACAACTGGTGTTCGGTCAAAAACTATTGGGTCTGATGGCCACAGCTTCATCAGCCATCCAACTGGGGTTACTGCACATGCGCCTCATCCAAGCATTGCTCAATGCCTTTTCAGCTACACCCCAAGCACGACAGACACCCTCGGCGGAAGGTGTTTGCTCATGCTGGGAAGCCCTATGCTTGTGGAGACAAACCTCCCACCTGCGCGAAGGTGTAGTGATGGGAGTGATACACAGCCAACAAGTGGTGATGACAGACGCATCCAACCTGGGCTGGTGTGCTGTCTGGGCAGACAGAGGAGTCAGTGAGTCCTGGACAGACAGCTGGACATCCCTGCACATAAATACCCTGGAGCTCCGAGCACTGCACCTTGCTCTCCAGCATTTCCTTCCTGTGCTCCAGAACAGACATGTCCTCGTTTGCACCGACAACATGTCAGTAGTGGTGTACGTGAACCACCAAGGTGGGCTTCAGTCCCGGGGTTACACCACATAGCCTTTCAGCTGTTGATTTGGGCACAGAAGCATTTACTATACCTCTCGGGGGAAGGTCCTCACCCATCAAAATGGTGACTCCACCCTCAGGTGGTGCAGCACATTTGGGATCGCTTCGGGGAAGCCCAAGTCAATCTCTTTGCCTCGGCAGAGACGACTCATTGCCCCCTTGTGGTTCTCCCTCCACCACTACGGAGGTCCACTATAGACTCAGTATCCCCGGGTGCCAATATTCTGGTGACTCGTTTTCTAAAGGGTGCTCGGTGGCTGTGTCCCCCTAGAAAGGACATCCTCCCCGAGTGGAGTCTAGATGTAGTACTGGAGGCTCTCACTAAGGCCCAGTTTGAGCCTATACATTCCATAGAGCTAAAATATCTCTCTATGAAAACAGCCTTTTTATTTTCCACCACCACCGCAAAGTGGGTCAGTGAGCTACAGGCTGTGTCTGTGCACAGTTACTGTATGCACGTTTGGGATAATGGAAACAGGCTATCATTGCACACTAACTCTGCATTCCTACTTAATGTGACACATATTAGAAACGCTTTCATTTATAAAGAGTAGCTCTTTCTCCTTATCTTAAATCAGGGTTTTTCAACTGGGAGTACACATACTACTGGGGGTACTTCTAAGGATAAGTACAAGATTGACTCAGAAATCCAAAAATAAAATTTTAAGTAAAATAAAATATAATTTTGACTTGACTTCTTCACAGTATTATATATTATCTCCGAAACCAATGTGTAGAGCTATAGGCTGGCTATAGTTTTAGAATTATCATCGACCTGTACACATAAGTGATTTCGATTGCATAGGTCCAGACATGGAGCCTGGGTGTCTGGGAGCCCAGGCCGAGAGATCCAACCCCCAGGAGCCGGGCTGTGGCACAGGGGTGGTGGTCGGGGCTGTGATGGAGGTGGTGGAGGTGGTCTCTTAACCTTCCCCCCTTTTTGGGGCTGGCAGCTCCCTCTTCCGGGGCCCGGGCTACTATTCCCGGCAGCGAAAATGCTGCATGGGGAGCTGGTCTCCTGAACCCCCCCCCCCTTCTTCATGACCAGCAACTCCCCTCTGCATGGCTCCGGCCAAAGCATTTCATGCTCTCCAGCATTTCCTTCCTGTGCTCCAGAACAGACATGTCTTTGTTCGCACCCCGGGGTTACACCACAAAGCCTTTCGGCTGTTGATTTGGTCACAGAAGCATTTACAATACCTCTCGGGGGAGGGTCCTCACCCGTCAAAATGGCAGCTCCAACCTCAATTTGTGCAGCGCATTTGGGATCGCTTCGGGGAAGCCCAAGTTGATCTCTTTGCCTCGGCAGAAACAACTCATTGTCCCCTTGTGGTTCTCTCTCCACCATTGCGGAGGTCCACTATAGATTCAATATCCCGGGGTGCCAATATTCTGGTGACTCGTTTTCTAAAGGGTGCTCGGTGGCTGCATCCTCTAGAAAGGACGTCATCCCCCAGTGGAGTCTAGATATAGTACTGGAGGCTCTCACTAAGGCCCCGTTTGAGCCTATACATTCCATAGAGCTGAAATATCTCTTTATGAAGAGAGCCTTTTTATTGGCCACCACCTCCGCAAAAAGGGTCAGTGAGCTACAGGCTCTGTCTGTGCACAGTTACTGTATGCACGTTTGGGATAATGGTAACAGGCTATCATTGCACACTAACCCTGCCTTCCTACCTAATGTGACTATGGCTTTCCACTTGAACCAATCAGTGGAACTAGAGGCATTCCATCACCTCCCTTTGATCGAGGAGGATAGGAAACTGAAATCCCTCTGCCCAGTGATGGCATTGAGAGGTTATATGGATAGAATGAAAGTGCTGCATCAATCTGACCACCTCTACGTATGCTAGTGAAAGGACCCTGGGTCAAGCCCTCTCGAAGCACGACTGTCCCACTGGACTGTGGACACAGTATTGACTGAGTATAATAATGCCGGCCTACCCCCACCTGGGAGGGTGGCCATGCACTCTACGGGTGTGGCTACATCACGAGCTGTCTTTGTGCCTCATTGACTATTATTTGTACTGCGGCTAGCTGGGCTACTCTGCATACATTCACCAGGTTCTACAGACTTAATGTGGTAGATCCTTCTACCCCTTTATTAGACACAAGGCTCCAAGAGGTTGTACGCGCCCACCACCAACACTAGTTGGCGGTAGTGAGGCATCCCTCGTATGCTGTCCGCTCACGTTTCCTTGTGACGGCTTTGGTATACTTTTCCCAAAAGTATTGGTTGGTGGTTGTCTTCGAATTGAAAGGGAACAATAGGTTACTTACTGTAACCCTGGTCCTCTGAAAGAGAAGACAAGCACCAAACCTTGCAAGGTTGCATCACTCGGATTTGCGGGTTCAATGCACAAGAGAAAGTGAGCTCCGCAGAGCAACTACTTATTCCCTTGGTAGCTGGACCCCGGACGTCACTTCACGGATGGGCCCATCGGCAGCTCTGACATAAATGCTCAGAGAATACCTATCTAAGGCAGGCATATCTCAACAGTATTGCTTGGTGGTCATCTTCTCTCAGGGAACCAGGGTTAAGGTAACGTTTTCAGTCTTGTTTCCTTTGTCCCTATAGGTCAGGTTGTGCTTCTGAGCTCTTTGTTAAGAATCACGTGAGTCTATTTTCTTTAGACTTTCTTGAAACAAGCCATTTTAACTAACACATTTATAATCGTAATTGTTTTATTTGTCAACTTTTGGTTGGCTTCCTGACACTTACCAACAGTACATTTTTTACCACTACATTCATTTATATGCTTCACACATTTGTATTCTTGCAGTTATCCTGTGGTTATACTATGCATTTCCTGTGGTCTGACATGTTTTTTAGAATGCTTTCACTATGCTTTCTTTCACTTTGCTTTTTACTCATATAAAGTACCTGTATATGCAAATGTATTAGAGAACAAAGTGGTTCAAACATGCTTAGTGTAACTGTAACCCATAGTGTTTGTTTATAGTGGGCTTGCAATAAAATGGGCCACTGCATGCACACATATTAAAAACGCTTTCATTTATAAAGAGTAGCTCTTTTTCCTTATCTTAAGTCAGGATTTTTCAACTGGGAGTACACATACGGCTGGGGGTACTTCTAAGGATAGGTACAACATTGACTCAGAAATCCAAAAATAAAATTGTAAGTAAAATAAAATATAATCTTGAATTGATTTCTTCACAGTATTATATATTATCTCCAAAACCAATGTGCAGAGATACAGGCTGACTATAGTTTCAGAATTATCATCCACCTGTACACATACATGATTTTGATTGCAAGGATTTCCACTCTGATATTAGGCATGGCTGCATTAGTGACATATTTATTTATATATTTAATTTACATAGCGGCTTTCATACCATGGCATCTCAAAATGCTTTACAGACAGTATGTATCATGATCAAGTAACAAGACAGAACAGTACAATCACACAATTAACAAAATACAATAATATTAATAATGACAATAAATAGCAAATATCTAGATAAGACATTAAAAAAAATGCACAGGAAATAAGTAAAAAAAAAAAAAAAAATGAAAAAAAAGAACAAATAAAGTACAAAGTTAGCAGATAAAAATAGATACCAGAAACTTTATATCTAGATTAGGTTAAAAAGCTGATCTATAAAAATGAGTATTTTTTTTTTAAAAATGCTGACCGAAGCAGAATCTCTAACAGAGGAAGGCAAAGAGTTCCACAGCTTGGGAGCATTAAAACAAAACACACTTTCTCCTCTCCTTTTCAATTTTACCATTGGGAGGCACAAAAGTCCAGCATTAGCCAACCTTAAAGTGTACAGAGGTTTATATGGAGACAGAATCTCTCTTAGATACTCTGGTGCTGAGCCATTTAGTGCTTTATATGTTAATAGTAAGATTTTAAAATCAATTCTAAAATGTATTAGAAGCCAGTGCAAAGAGGCCAACACAGGAGTTCTCTTTCTGTTCGAACGACAACCATTACCGAATGGGAAGAGCCTCTCTGGCAGTCAATCACTGAGCAAATACACAAAAGCTGCCCTATCAGGGCCCTTCTGTGAGGGCTAAGTCCCTCCCACCTCCTGTTGAAGAGGGATGTACTCAGAGTAGCACATCGCCATTTTCTCTCTCATCACACTGAGACAGGTTGTGGATAGCTTTTGCTTCTACTACCGAATTTGGCTGATTTGTTGGATTTATCCGCAAATTAAAAAATAATTCATGGTAATTCATCGCGCTTCAAGTGTGTCTAAAAGAGTACCCTTGCTTTATTCTCATGTCAGTTTCTGATTAGAGCTGGTTTTGCACCGTGTGAGAGCTGTTGTGGTGCTGTAAGGAGACCCCGCGGGTTTGTGGCGTCATCCTCTACACCGATTTGATCGGTCACAGCGACAAAAAAAAAAAAAAAAAAACAGCTTGGGCCTAGCTCCCCTTTCAATCCTCGGTCTTTCCTAGCGCGGCTGCTCTTGCCCTCGGCGACCACTACGATTGAATAAGCTGCATACCCAGGCATCGACCACGGTTTTTCCCGCCGATCGTGAGGTTGAAAAAACAGCACCTATCCAATCCCGATTGACTCGGCACCGGTGTAAACATCTTCAGCGCTGCCTACAGCTCGGCCCCGACCGTGCCTACCATCGGCACCGATCTTGAAACAGGTCCACTCGGCACCGACTGTCTCGGCATCGACAGCACGTTTCTCAGCGCCATTCCCGGCACCGATTGATTCAGCACCAGTGAACCTCTTCGAGGCCGTCTACAGCCCAGCACTGACCACGCTACATGTCGGCATCGACCTCAGCGCCGATTGACTCGGCACCGACCTCTCGGCACCGACTGTGCTCTTTTTGAAGCCAATCCAGTTTGATTCGGCACCGGTGAACCTCTTCGAGGCCATCTACAGTCCGGCACTGACCACGCTACACGTCAGCATCGACCTCGACAGCGCTCGCCTCGACGTCGATCCCGACACTGACTGATTCGGCACCAGTGAATTGTTTTTAAAAAGCGTCTGCAGGCTGCTCATTGAGCGCAGCAGTTAAAAAAAAAAAACAAAACAAAAAAATAACTGCAAAGCATGTCGGTCCAGTCTACTGGGTCCCTGTCACAAAGACGGCTGGAGTGGGTGACGTCAGAACCAGGAAGGGAATACACCGAGACAAAACAGATGAATTGAAATGACGAGACGCTTGCTTGCGCCAGTTTATTGTAAATAAAAAGGTTTAAACATACACAAAAGGCAGGACACGGCACATTCGCCAAAATAGAAAGACAAACAAAAACGGACTAATACTTTACAAACTGTGAGCAGATCGACAAACAAACACGGTGAGTTTTAAATAAACAAGTATCATGCTGGTCCCACCAGCATGCAGTAGCAATTGATATTATAACTCTTTCTCCTCCTTTCTCTCCCATTCCCTACTCACAGAACACCCAACCACGAGTGAGTGAAAACATGTTGCTTTTATGCAGCTGTACCAAGACTTGATTGCTAATCAATCATTCAATTGGAGTCTCGGTACAACTGCACGTGCAATTCCCCGTGCTCATATATTATTACTTTTTACTTGCACATGAAGTGCTGTGCAATCCTCGTGCCTAATTACATATACATTTTAAACACTCGTGTTACACAGACCCGTTTATATCCTGTGTACAAATGTCTATACACCAACATTTAACAGACCACACGCAACATATAACAGATAATATACACAGGGGCGGGTACTTTGTCACAGTCCTCCATTGGTTTTCACCAGTGTGACTGGTTTACAGCAAAATTGCCCAGGTAGGACGAGCACCGATCCTGCGCCAGGTGCCTAGGGCCAGAGCACGTTACCAAGGCACTGGCAGGTGAGCGGGACTGCTCTCCATGTTGGAAGTTCTCAAGGAGAACTAAGCGACGGAGAGCAGCCCTATACAGCGCTGCCCATACACGTGGGCAGCGCTGTCCGTGCGAGGAGCAAACGCCATGGCCATACTGGTACTTTACCATAACTAGTTGGCGGAAAGGCTGAAGGACAGAGCCACAGAGGCAGACACAGGGGAGCTCCAGGAGGTTACCAAGGCGATGACTGACCTAATAGGGGAGTTAGGTCAGGCATCAGGGAGGTCGCTGGCGACAATGGTGGCCACTCGCCGGCCTTTGTGGCTGATGCAAGCTAAGGTCATAGAGACCGAGAAGGTGGCGCTGCTGGATGCCCCCATTACACTGGGGCAGACTTTCGGGGCGACCATTGATGTGAGCAAGGCCACAGAGGTCACCTTAAACTTCTCTCACCTTCCGGCTTACAGTCAGCACCCAAGGTGGCATGCACAACCTGCTGGGGTAAAAGGGTCTGAGCACCGCCCTCCACCCCAGAGTAGGCAAGCAGACAGAGGTAGAGGCAGAGGCAGGGCCAGCGCCAGGGGATCACCGCAGGCCAGGGGATCACCGCAGGCCAGGGGTAACAGAGACCGCCCCTGAGGGGCCCCAGCTGCCACCAAACCCCCCAACAACCGGACTGACCAACGGCAATTACCCATGGCAAGGCTGCACCCAGAACTCCTGGGTGCTATCGACTGCCTATTTTCACGTCCCGATCCGTCCCACGACAGAAAATAACTGCGCTTCGCCTTTCAAGGCAATGCGTATTAATTCTGCATTCTGTCATTTGGTCTCTTGCTGGCACCCCACACATTTTCAAAGTGCATGGATGCAGCACTGGCTCCACTCAGGCTGCAGGGTATTCAGATCCTAAACTATCTGGTTTGGTTGGTTTGCACGCAGTCAAAAGCACGCGCAGAGGCACACACAAAACAGGTCATACATCAACAGAAGAGCAACTTTGTACCGTTTCAGTCCACAGTGTTCCTGGGGATCAAACTGAACTCTGTTGAGTTGCTGAGAATGCGCCCGCTTCAAGCCTAGGTCAATACGTTCAAGGTGCACCCGGTCCAAGATCGGTACAGACTGGTGCGAGTATCCAGACAATGCTGGAAGACACTGAAGTGCTGGCTCTGTCCTGGCAATCTGTGTCTCGGGTCTCCCCTTGGATCCCCTCACAGAAGGGAAGTGATCACTACAGACGCCTCCAGCCTGGGCTGGGGAGCAGTTTGGAATGGGAGAAGAATAAGAGATCAGTGGAAGGGACTTTGGCAGCAAGCGCACATAAATGCCAAAGAGCTGCAAGCAGTGAACCTGGCGTTATCTCATTTTCGCCAGCAGTTAGTGCACAAACATGTGCTGGTCTGGACAGACAATACTACAGTGGTAGCCTACATAAATCACCAAGGCGGCTTGTGTTCATCGGGCCTACACCACACAGCGCACAGACTCCTGTCCTGGATGTACAGAAACTTGCGTTCCATCAGTGCAGTTCACCTCCCCGGTGTGGACAACAAGGCAGCAGACCTCCTGTCCAGAAGAGCTCCAGACAGCTTGGAGTGGAGGCTGCATCCTCAAGTGGTGAAACAGATTTCGGAGAAGTTTCGACCAGCATGAGTCGACCTCTTTGCCACAGCCGAGTCCACTCATTGCCCCCTATGGTTCTCCATGGAGAGAGACGGGGCTCCCTGGGAGTAGACGCGCTAGCTCACCTCTGGCCACAGGGGCTATTGCATGTGTTCCCTCCGCTACCATTATTACCCCTGACACTAGAGAGGATCAGGGTGGAGAGAGCACAGGTTTTGCTGGTTGCACCCAGATGGCCAAGATGCCCCTGATTTGCTCTCCCCTCCGACATGTTGTCGGATCAGTTGTGGCAGCTCCCACTGAGCAAGGACCTCCTGATCCAAGCGGAGGGGCTATTATGGTACCCGAACCGAGTCCTGCTCCAACTCTGGGTCTGGCCGTTGAATGGAGCCGTTTATTCAGACGAGGTTTGCCAGATGCAGTAGTAGAGCACTAGAGCCCAGTACTCATATAAATGGAAAGTTTTCCAAGACTGGTGCCTTGCCGAAGGTCACGATCCGGTGACTTGCCCGATTGAGATGAAATTAACCTTCTTACAACACTTGTTTGATGCAGGAAAATCAGCGTCCACTTTGAAGGTATACCTGGCAGCAATATCAGTGTGCCATGACAAAACTGACTAGGTGTCCCCTGGGGCACATTTCCTGGCAGTGCAGTTTCTTAAAGGGGCTCGGAGGCTTCGTCCTCCCATGAAAAGTATGGTCCTTAAGTGGGATCTAGAACTGGTACTGCGGGCCCTTATGGGTCCCCCATTTGAGCCCATGGCATCAGCAGTCGAGTAAGCGAGCTTCATGCGATGTCGATTGATGACACATGTATGGCTTTCACTGGAAGTGACTCGTGGGTGACATTAAGAACAAATCCATCCTTTTTGCCAAAGGTGGTATCCTCATTCCATATTAACCAATCAGTGGTTTTGGAAACTTTCAGACCTCCCCCGCATGAGTCAGAGGAGGACCGTAGACAGCACACGCTATGCCCAGTTCGGGCTCTGCGCTGTTATTTGGATAGGATGGTATCCTGGAGACAGTCCAACCAGCTGTTTGTCTGCTATGGATACCGCTCTAGAGGTCAGGCTCTATCAAAGCAACGTCTAGCGCACTTGGTGGCAGATGCAATACGCTTGGAGTATGAACAGACCGACTCCCCGTTATCAGGGGACATTACGGCCCACTCTACCAGTGGCCAGGCAACTTTGTGTGCTTTCCTTCATGGCGCCCCCTTAAATGAGTTATGCAATGTTGCTACATGGACAGGTAGTCAGACATTTGTGCGTTTTTACCGTCTTGATGTTACAAACCGAATGAGACCCTCTGGGCTCTAAAGTTTTGCAGATGGCATGCCCTCAGGCATCATGTGAGCGCTGATGCTATCATAAAGGTGCTGTACAGTCGGTAATCTGGAGCCGTGACAGCTTTGGTACAGCTTTCCCATTCAGTAATGGTTGTTATTCAAACTGAAAGGGAACGTTAGGTTATTACCATTACCCTTTGAGGTCATGTCCCCAGGTGACCTTTGTTTTTGACAGGAGGTGGGAGGGACTTATCCCGCATAGCAGGGCCCCGATAGGGCAGCTTTTGTAGATTTGCTCAATGATTGATGTTCAGAGAGGCTCTTCCCATTTGGTAATGGTTGTCATTCTTTTTTCAGGGAACTAAGGTTATGGTAATAACCTAACCTTATATGAGCCTGTTTTTTTGTTCTATTCAGAACCCTAGCTGCTGCATTTTGAACAAGCTGTAAACATGATAAGACATGATGTGGAAGTCCAGCAAATAAAGCATTGCAATAATCAAGTCTTACTGAAATGAAAGCATGAATTCATTTCTCAGCATCAGCCAAAGAAAGAAAATACCTTATTTTAGCAATGTTCATAGGTGATAAAAAGACACTTTTATAATTTTGGAATATGTTCCTCAAAACTCAAACCAGAATCAAATATAATCCCCAAGTTTCTTACATCAGATGAGGTCAGCTTGCCCAAATCATTGTTTAGGGAGTTCAAGCTCTAGTTGTTGCTGAGAACCTAACAGCAAGATTTGTCTTATCTGAGTTTAATTGCAAAAAATGTTGAGACATCCAACTTTTGATGTCAGCGAGACAGTGTAGTAAGACTGAAATAGCAGCAGAGTCACCAGGTTTTACAGAAATATAAAGTTGCGTACCATCGGCATAACAGTGAAAGTTTATACTACGTTTACGAAGGCTTTCCCCCAGTGGCAGCATATACAAAGAAAATAATATTGGACCAAGAATAGAGCCCTGGGGGACACCACAAGTAATATTGGATAACCCTGATACAGTCTCCCCTAAAGAAACAAAATACTGTCTGTTAGTTAGATATGACTTAAACCAGTTGAGAACGGTTCCAGTCAGGCCAACCCAACTTTTCAGGCGAACAATCAAAACAGCATGAATCACAGTATTAAATGCAGCAGTGAGGTTTAAAAGAACTAGAATGGATCTGGAGTTAGAGTCAGCACTCATCAGTAAGTCATTCACTACTCTGACAAGGGCAGTCTGTACTACGAGCAGATCGAAACCCTGACTGAAATCTTTCAAGGACATTGCTATTGTCCAGATATATGTTAAGATGTTTGACTACTACTTTTTCAAGAACTTTAGCTAAGAAAGGCAAATTAGAAATGGGTCTAAAATTCAAGTCAATAGAATCTAAGTTAGATTTTTTAAGTAAAGGCATAACCAACACAGTTTTGAAGGCAGCAGAAACAATTCCTGTTGACAAAGATCTATTTTTTATAATAAGAATATCATTACACAAAAAACTATATACATCTTTAAGGAATAAAGTAGGAATTGGATCCAATGAACAGGTTGAGGATTTCATCTGCATTACTAATGTATTCAAATAATTCGGAGTAATCACAAACAATGAGTCCAGAACATAGCCAGTCAGTCTCAGGGGTACATTTAAATAAAATACTTAAGGAATTCCTCACACTTTGCAGGAGAAACTTCAGCATAGAGAAGTGCAGCTGGTGGTGGTGTTACTAATTTGTCAATTGTTGAGACGAGTATTCTGGGATTATTTGTATTAACATCAATAAGATTTGAGAAGTAGCAATGTATGGCTGTCCTCAAAGCTTCATAGTATTTTAACAGATGTTTTTTTTTTTTTTTTTTTTTTTTTCCAAATATCATAGTAAATATGCAATTTAGTAGCCCTCCATCTATGTTCAGATTTGCGACATTCTCTTTTCATTATGCATAAGGCACTATTAACCCAAGGAGCATTTTTTTTTTAGAAGGAGCGATTCAAGTTTTAACTGGGACCACAACATCAAATGCACTTGTTAAAAGATGGTTAAAGGTTATTATTATTATTATTATTATTATTATTATTATTATTATTATTATTATTATTATTATATAAATATATTGTGTTTATGTGAGGATGGATGAAGGTCGTCCAACATGATTATTTAGCAGCAATGTTAACCCTGCTTTAGGCATCTGTCTTACAGCGTTTTTAAAGCTGCATTAGTAAATACAATCTGCAAGTATGTTAATCAATGAATTAACTCAGAAGATGGTCACCTTCTGCACAAGGTTCTTAACTAAATAAACAAAATACAAATTTACTGATTTTTGCTCCAAGTCTCTATTTCAACATGCTATTGAATGTATAAAGGTAGTTGTGGAGGTTAGGTGCCATCACATCTGTCTACATGTTTAATGCATTTGACTACCAATTATTTCTCATACTAAAATGTAATGAACAATTTTTTTTTATTTAACAGCTGCCAAAGCCAATGGATGGTCAATGGAAACTGACAAAAGTGTCTTTGGCTATCTTGGAAAAAAAAGTCACTCTGCCCTGTACCATCAAACATCCAATATCCAACTATAAGGACAACATTACTGTCATCTGGAGAAAAGAGCTTTTGATAGACGGGCCAATCATTTTTCAGTGTTTAACTGCCTACTCTACAGATAGAAAGGGCAGCCACTGTGTAAACCAGGTTGGAGACACCCATGAGATTGGTCGCTACAGGTTGGTCGGGAATCCCTGGCAAAATGATCTCTCCTTGCTAATCAGTAATCTGACATACAAGGACACAAGCATGTATTTTTGTCGTTTTCAATTAACAAAAAGAGAAGATGCCTTTGAAGACAAAAGAGGCACAAGACTTCTGATTAAAGGTAACACAAGTACAGTGTTAAGTTACTGATTATAATGAAGTATGAAAGTCAGTTAATCATATTGTATTTTTTAAAGGAGTTAAAGCGACACATTGTATCTGATTAACTATGAGGGTCAGATATCAATGGACATTGACTATAGCCTTCAAAACAATATCTGGTCCAGACCAAGCAAACAAAAGCATGGCCCAAATATTACTCAGCCACCAGCAGTTTGAACAGTTACCAAAAGACAGTCAAGGCAAAGGGCTAACTAGGTGTATTGTTAATACTTCCTTTCCTCATAAATAAAGTAAAAGTCAATGCCAGGTTTGAAAGGTTAACATTAACACTTTTCACTTTTTTAGGACCACCTTGTATAAAACATCTCTCTACAAGTGTTGATAGATCTGGTGTTTATTCAGTAGTGTGCAAAGCCGAAGGACTCCCATTACCAAATATCACATTGGTTGAACATGGAAACATGAATTTGACTATAAACAACCAAAGCTTGATAAAGAATGGAGAAGTAAGGGTACCTGCAGTGCAAAGTAGAACTTACACCTGTGTAACAATTAATGAATATGGAAAAGAAGAATGGACTATTCAGTTTGGTATACTGGAACCTGAGTCAAAGAGCAGTGCAGCTGAACAAGGGAATTTAAACACAATCACCATAGTGTTCATTGTTGTCTCTGGAGTGCTGTTTGGTATCATAATCTTACTTGGCATTCTACTCATTAAGAAAAACCAAGGTAGGTGCTGAATTTGAAAATGTATCTACTGTACCTTTAGGGACCCCATATTTTATTATAACATTACATCTGATGTGATTTCTCCACCAAAATAGGGATAGTATTATTTTTTTCCAGTTAAATACCTCATCTATTTGAATAAATTACCACTTTTTTAATGACAAGTAAAATAAAACCTATTTATGTTGAAAGTTTATAGAGCCAGCAAATTCCAGTAAACTTTATTTGAATTACCAATACTACTGTATCATTTACATTGTCCTATATAAAAGGTGCACATGCTGTACAGTATGGTAAAGGTGTACTTTCTTATTCTTATTCTTATTTTACTATGAAATTAATTACTAATTGCTCCTTCCAGATTTTTCAATGCCATACCATTGCTCTTTCCAGATGTTTCATTTCTGCATGATTGCTCCTTCCAGATGTTTCAATGCTGTATGATTGCTCCTTCCAGATGTTTCAATGCTGCATGATTGCTGCCTGCAGATGTTTCAATGCTGCATGATTGCTCCTTCCAGATGTTTCAATGCTGTATGATTGCTGCTTCCGGATGTTTCAATGCTGCATGTCTGATGCATGCCTGCAATGCACTTTAAGAGCATTGCTTTTCTGTGTTTTAAAATAACTCAAACCTCTAGAAACCTAATGCTTTGATTACCCTCCCCAGTACCCAACCTTGCAGACTTCCTGTCTACACCCACCTCAGTTCAGAAATTCAGCTTTTCAGAAACAGCATTGGTGGTTCAAAATGGACATTGGTTAGTAAGCCTGGTTTTAAAAACTCCAGAGCTCTGAGAGGCAGTTCCAGCGCAACCCCAGGCAGCCTCCAAAACAGGCTCCACCCCAGCCTAAGCAGCCCCAGCAGGGCCCCTGAAGGTTTGCGGCCTCAGACCCACCCCTTCTCTCAACACCAGCTACAATACTGCACCTCAGACTCCTGGGTGCTCGCCACAATACATACCGGTTACGTGCTGCAGTTATTTCTCTGAGTGACCCTCTCCAGGTCTTGGCCCTCAGGCAAGAAGTAAATACATTACTTCACAGACAAGCCACTTCCAAATGGTCAGACAGCGTCACATCCTCCAGTCTCTCCGGCCGGGCGACTGGTTCACCACTATGAACTTAAAGGAAGTGTATATTCACGTTCCTATTCATCCAGTGCACAGGAAATATCTCTGCTTCGCCTTTCAGGGATGCATCTTCGAGTTTTCCATGCTGCCATTCGGCCTCTCCTTAGCCCCCCGCACGTTCCCAAAGTGCATGAATGCCATCCCAGTCCCCTTGCGGCTGCAAGGAATCAGGGTATTGAACTACCTGGAAGACTGGTTGATCTGCTTCCAGTCGCAGGAAGGAGCAATGGCCCACATGGCGATCATGACGTAGCATCTGGCGAGACCGGGTCTCACCCTCAACGATGCCAAAAGTCAATTAATACCGGTTAGTTGGATCTCCAGCTAGACTCCCTTACAATGCAAGCCTACCTGTTATATGACAGAGTAGCCACCATTCACAACTGTCTAACTCTGTTTTGTGTCAGAATTTAGTGGGTCTGATGGCCACAGCTTCATCAGCCATCCAGCTGGGGTTACTCCAAAAAATGCATACGACTCAAACGTGGCTCAATGCCTTCCGGCTACATCCCAAATGCAACAGACACCGTCAGCTGACCATGTCTCTTGTGTGCTGGGAAGCCATGCGCTGGTGAAGCCTCTCACCTGCACGAAGGTGTTAGGATGGGAGTGATCCATAGCTGTCAGGTGGTGACGACAGATGCACCCATCTCGGGTCCAGCAGAGGAGTCTGCAGGTCCTGGTCAAGTCACTGGACATCCCTGCACATAAATGCGCTGGAACAGCAAGCGGTTCACCTCGTCTCCAGCATTTCCTTCCAGTGCTCCAGAGGAGACATGTCCTTGTCCGCACAGACAACATGTGTGTAGTAACTTAGGTCAACTGACAGGGAGGACTTCAGTCCCCGGGGTTGCACCTTATAGTTTTTTGTCTATTGACCTGGGCAAAAAGGAACCTGCTATCCCTTCAGGCTGTTCATCTCCTTGGAGTGGTGAATTGGGTGGCAGACCTTCTCTCGAAGGAGGGTCCTCACCCATCAGAATGGTAACTGGTTACCTCAGGTGGTAAAGTGCATTTGGCAACATTTCAGGAAGGCCAGAGTCGATCTCTTTGCCACAGCAGAGACGACCCACTGCCCACTATGGTTCTCCCTCAACCGCTTCGGTGGTGCACTAGACATCAAAGTCCTTGCCCACGAGTGGCCCAGGATGCTCTTATACATATTCCCACTAATACCATTGCATTCCTAGAGAAGGTTCAGAGAGAGAAGGAGACAGTTCTCCTTGTGGCCCCCAGATGGCCCAGGAGAATCTGGTTTTAAAACCTTTGCCAGCTGCTACAAGGCCAGCCCTGGGAGATCCCACTACACATGGATCTCCTCAGTCAGACGAGAGGCACTGGCACTCACAATCAGGCAGATTCCAACTGTGGGTCTGGGCCCTGAACGGGACCATTTGTCTGCCTTAGGACTCTCAGACACAGTTGTCAGTACACTGCAGAATGCTAGAACCCCCTCCACAAGGTCTATACAGTAAGTGGAGGTATTTTCAAAATTGTTGTATGGCCAGAGATCATGACCCTATCTATTGCCCTATAGCAAGTTTCAGCAAGGCTCGCTAGAGGTGGCCAGGTCCCCCTCTACGCTGAAAGTGTACCTAGCAGCCATATCTGCATGCCATGTCCCCATTGATTCGGTGTCCCCAGGTGCTCATTTCCTGGCGACACGTTTTCTGATGGGCTCTTGGTGGCTACGTCCTCATAGAAAAGGACGCCCTCCCCGAGTGGAGTCTGGATGTGGTATTGGAGGCTTTCACTTAGGCCCTATTTGATTCTATACATTCCATAGAGCTGAAATACAGCCTTTTTTTGATAGACAGCCTTTTTGTTAGCCATCACCTCCGCTAAGCGGGTTAGTGAGCTACAGACTCTGTCAGTGCACAGTGCCTGTATGCGTATTTGGGATGGTGGAAACAGGGTATCATTATGCACAAACCCCACTTTCCTCCCTAAGATGGTTACGGCTTTTCAATTAAACCAGTTGTTAGAATTAGAGGCTTTCCATCCTCCTCCTTTTTCTTCGGAGGAGGATCGGAGATTGAATTCCCTCTGCCTGGTTAGGGCATTGAGAGGTTACAGTGGCTCTCAAAAGTATTCACCCCCCCTTGGACTTTTCCACATTTTATTGTGTTACAACATGGAATCAAAATGGATTTAATTAGGAGTTTTTGCCACTGATCAACACAAAAAAAAAGGCCATAATGTTAAAGTGAAAAATCAAATCTACAAATTGTTCTAAATTAATTACAGATATAAAATAGAAAATAAGTGATTGCATAAGTATTCACCCTCTTTGCTATGACGCACCTAAATAAGCTCTGGTGCAACCAGTTGTCTTTAGAAGTTACATAATTAGTTGGATGGAGTCCACCTGTGTGCAAGTAAGGTGTTTCACATGATTTCAGGTTAGATACACCTGTCTGTGGGAGGTCCCGCAATTGGTTAGTACATTTCCTAACAAAAACTAAATCATAAAGACGAAGGAACATTCAAAGCAAATCCGCAATAAGGTTCTTCAAAAGCACCAATCAGGGGTAGGATATAAAAACATTTCCAAGGCATTGAATATCCCCCAGAGCACAGTAAAGTCCATTATTAAGAAATGGAGAGAATATGGCACAACTGTGAATCTGTCTAGAACAGGCCATCCTCAAAAACTGACTATTCGACGAGAAGGGCACTAGTCAGGGAGGCCACCAAGAGGCCTATGGCAACTTTAAAGGAATTACAGTCTTCCGCGACTGAGCTGGGAGACACTGTGCATATGGTAACAATAGCCCGGGTGCTTCATAAAACATGCCTTTATTGGAGAATGGCAAAAAGAAAGCCATTGGTGAAAAAAACTCACATCAAATCTTGACTAGAGTTTGCCAGAAGGCATGTGGGAAACTCTGAGACCAAGTGGAAGAAGATTCTATGGTCTGATGAGACCAAAATAGAGCTTTTTGGCCTCGACGCTAAGCACTATGTTTGGCGCAAGCCTAACACCGCACATCATCATGAGAACACCATCCCTACCGTGAAGCATGATGGTGGCATCATCATGCTATGGGGATGCTTTTCTGTGTCAGGGCCCGGAAAGCTCGTGAAGATAAAGGGCAAAATGGATGCATTTTATTTTTCACTTTGACATTATGGACTTTTTTTGTGTTGATCAGTGTCAAGAACTCCTAGTCAAATCCATTTTGATTCCATGTTGTAACACAATAAAATGTGGAAAAGTCTAAGGGGGGTGAATACTTTTGAGAGCCACTGTATATGGATAGGATGAGAGCGCTGAGTCAGTCTGACCAGCTGTTCGTCTGTCATGGTGAAAGGGCCCTGGGTCAAGCCCCAGCACAGCAGTGGCTGTCCCACTGGATTGTAGACACTGTCTCGACTGCATATACCAATGTGGGCCTACCCCCCATCTGGGAGGGTGGAGGTGCACTCTACCAGAGGAGTGGCTACATCATGGGCCCTCTTTAAAGAGCTTCATTGACCGATATTTGTACTGCGGATAGCTGGGCTACTTCAAATTCATTCACCAGGTTCTACCGACTTAATGTGCTAGATCCTTATATGCCTTCATTAGGCACAAGGGTCCTTGAGGTTGCACGCTTGCACCACGGAGTGACTACATATTATCATTCCCGAGCATGTCACGCCCCGGAGGGGCCTATCGGCACCTCTGACATAAAATGCTCAGTAAATACCTGACCTGTGGCAGGAATATCCCAAAGTATTGTTGTTGGTCATATTCTCTTTCAGGGAACTGGGGTTATATCCGTAACCTAATGTTTTTAATAACATGATAATTGGGTGCACTTCTAGCTAATCAAAAGCATAGGAGTACTATAGGAGTCTGTTGGTAATGGCAGTAGAATGGAAAACACAAAATAGAAAAGGTTTTTTCATTATTATTATTATTATTATTATTATTATTATTATTATTATTATTATTATTATTATTATTATTATTATTATTATTAAAGGCACCAAACCCTAATCCTAACCCAATCCTTAACTGTCAATGTAATTGTGTAATTGTACAGGTAGGTTTCATGGTGCAGATGATAGAGACAGGGCAATAATGATACACTATCCATTACAGAAAATTATTTCATTTTTTCATCTCGTCATGGTTATCTTTCAATATTGTATATTATTTTTCAGCAAAAAATCTTAATCCGGAACACTTGATTTGTTCCAAGACAAAACCTACATCCAAATTTGAAGAGTAAGTTTTTCATAAATACCTATACTTTATATATTATGCTACACACTGTTATAAGATAGTATTACAAACAAATTGTGAACTACCGAATGTAAGGAAAATAGCATGGTCCCAGGTAAATACATATTGTCCCATGTAATAAAGCCCAAGTAGCATATCTCGATTTATGAGACATGAGATGATAACTTGTTAATCCGGCCAAAATATTTACAAAAAAGCAATTCCCTTATTGCTTTGTGGTACCAAGGTGTGTAGTTAAGAATTAAGAAAGAAAGAAAATAAGTTAACTATATGCCAGTACAAGTTTTTGTATTTCTTCACTGAGTCTATTTCTTTTCTTCTTTACAGGTCAGATGCAGACGAGATTTATGTGAATGTTGCAAACTGAAAACATCTGCTCAGTGCTAGCGAATGCTTTCAAATCCATTTATCAACTGTGCTACAATTATTACTGGCCCATCTTTATTGTGCTTAGATTATTTTGGTTCCTCGTTTGTTTTTTTTGTTTTTTTTAATTAATTACAGATATGCAGACATGTCATATACATCATTGTTAATTAGAGTGAGTCTGAACTACAAATACATGAAGTCACACCAGCAGGATGTAGCAGCAGCATTTCATATAGTGCTATCTTTGAAATAATATCTGCATATTCCATATTGAATTATAAAATACAAACAAATGGAGGCATGGATAATATTGCTAGTGCTATTCAATAAGATTTTTAAATGATTTCAAAATCCTGGTTAGCACTCCTTTGAGACAAAAGAATTCAAAGCCGTTTGCTTAGCTATGAATTCAACTGAATCTTTGTACTTAGTTACAGAAAAACTGTGACGAAAAGTTTTTTTAATTATTAAATATCTTTTGTTTTTGTATAAGGCTTGGTATTTCATTCATTCATTGTATAGTTCTGTTTTTTTTAATATAACTGATGTCTTTTTATGGTTGTCTATAACGATTGTCTAAGAAATAATTTAGACATAAGTCTGAAATACGACCTTATGAAATGGTATCACATATTTGCAATACGTGTAATTTACATTGGGAAATTGCATATATAATAAGGCGTTATATTATTATGTACGTAAATGTCAAAAACATACCTACACTTTAATGTTATAAAAAAAAGTGTTTATTTGTCACATTGAAAGTCAAAAGTCGCACAACATCTAGTCAATTATACGACTGTATATGCATATATATATATATATATATATATATATATATTATATATATATATATAATATATATATATATATATATTTAAAAAAAAAATTGAACTTTCTAATTTACTTACTTCAGAAGCAAAGCTATGCACTTCCACGTATTAACAGCTGAACAACCCAATGAAATCTATGACCTTGCAGGCCACTAAAAGCCACGTAGTTTAAATAAATATTTGTATTCAATTTTTAAATAACATACATGCAATAATACAAACATATTCTAAAATATATAACTTTAACATTCATCTAACCCCACAACCCATAAAATATTTTAGTGGAATATTTGCATTTACAAAAAATTATACCAGGTAATTTGTCATAGACTTTCTAAAGTGTAGGCTTGCTTTTCAGAATTCAGTATTTGGAAATGTCTTAAGTGATGTCTTGGTTACTTAAACAATATTTTGCATGGATTTTCCCAAAGATGAATATTGATCAAACTGGATCTATTGGTTTTACTGTTAATATTGTGAAGGTAATTTTACAGTTTTGTTACTACATTTTACATATGTCCAGTTTGTCTTGCACTTATTTTTCTTTATATAAAAAGTTTTTCATGTTACATGTTGGCAGTAGTGTTGCAGTACAAATCAATTTGAAACTTTTGTTTTTGTCACATTCCTTATATAAGTGACAAGCAGTATATCTTCTGGTATGTTTTTAATTACTGTAATTATATAGTGAATATACTCTATATGCTTGCATTATTACAGTATAGGTTGTAATCACTGAGATTCAATTCAAGCACAGAAAAGCTCCTACATGCTTTATAGTGTGTGTGTGTGTGTGTGTGTGTGTGTGTGTGTGTGTGTGTGTGTGTGTGTGTGTGTGTGTGTGTGTGTGTGTGTGTGTGTGGAGACAAAATTTGAGAAAATGTCCCCACAAAGATAGTAGCTCCTGAAAAAATGGTGTTATGGGGACGTCCCCACTTTGCAAAACACCTTTTTGAGAACTAAATATGCCTTTAAAAAAAAAAAATAGTAAATAGTAAATAAACAGTAAATAAAAAAAGAAAAAAAAAAAACATTGACTGGATTCAGTGAATCAACTAAATAAACTGAACTGCTAGTAGCACCTTATTATTACATTTCTCGTGCATACACAAGCTGTTATGTTGAGAACCAGTAGCCTTTATCCTTTACCAGTTACCAGTTGTAGGGTTTTTCCTTAAAGGTAAAACCCTTGGTTTTGCAGAAACTTAATAAACAATACCTCACAAATATAGTGCATTCCCAGTTTTAATAGTTTAACTGCAAGACACGAAGGTACAATGCACATTACCTGCCAGCTAAGGAGCTCTCTTTGGGGTTACCATCACCTAACAGAGCAACAGTAATATCCAATAGGCATAAAGTGACGTCATTCTTAAACAGTGACAACAACATATAACAGGGTTCATTACAAATCTCTTATTATTATTTTAGCAAATATCTTGTGTGTTTTGTTTTGCACACACTTTTTTTAATTTGGAAATTCATTGTATTGCATAACCTTTTCATCAATTCAAAACAACGTGTATTCTTTTTCTAGTCTCTTTAACTATCGGACATCAATAAACAACTTATACCAAATAACTAGTAAACAAAAATACATCTTCCAGATTTGCGAACAAACACATATGCATTGTATTGTACTTCAAAGGCAGGTTACTCAGGAAAAGAATTGGTTGTAAAACATGAAGAAAATGATTCAGTACTGATATCTATGTAGGAATATGAGTAATGGACCCTCTGTACACCTCTTCTAGAAACGTTAATAACCCCCCATCACTCTTCACAGAATGCTTAGTGCACGTGCATAAGTGACGTTATGCTTATTCCTTAAGGAAAGAAAGTGAGTGAGTTCATGCACAGATAAAAAAAAATATTCCTATAAAATCAAACATTTATGAGATAGTCAAATGCAATCTATACGAGGCTAGGAGTGTATGGGGAAAAAAAAAACTTGAAAACTGGTACAAAATCTAGGCAGTTATCGTCTTCATCCAAAATAGTGTGTTAGACGGGCGCAAGGACATTAAAAATTAAGTAACTGAATGCAACAAATATATTGGAGCTTTGTTACATGTGATAAATGAAGTACAATGTAATATATGTAAGACACCTATTATCATGCATGTGAAATCTAAAAATTCTAAAAGGTTAAAAAGTGAACGGTATGTAAATTGTATATAAATAATGAAAAATGTGTGGTTTGAGCTTCTTGTAACTCTAGGTTTAACAAGTGAATATGATAACACTTTCAGTGATACCTTGAAGATACATTAAAAAAACAGACTGAACACACACTGTATTTTCTTGGCATACCACATTGTTTGATCATATAGACCTAGGATGTTACATACTTCTATTACTGTGAAGTGTATTTTAGAATTTTCAGGAGTAGACATTATTAGAATTTAAGTGATTCAAATGGTTTCTTTTTGTTCGCTCTGATGACACCTTTGAATGTAAACATCAATCTCACTCTTCTACTTGCACCCGAAAAGACGAGACCTCTCAGGTCTTGAAAGCTTAGGATTAACTATTATTTAGTTAGTCCAATAAAAAGATATAACTTTCTCTTTGTCTATCCTGACTAGATTGGGATTTTTGAACAGTTTAAAATCCATTATGTCCAGTAGTTAATTTTTATTTTTTATTATACATCAATGGTTTAAGAAAGCCAGAAGTTTTAAACACCGTACACCTGACGCCAGCCAACAGCACAGTGTGTAACATAACATTTAAAAAGCTTCCCCTACACCATAGAGACATACATTGACACATTGCCTCCCAGTGCAGTTAATCAAGACACCTACAGTACCAATACAGCAGAACTAAAAACTATGCTAAAAATTAACTGGGTACACATTTCAGAGATGGGTTTACGTCAAGTTTTTAACCTTGTCATCAATTTCTTTTATTCTGTATCCTGTTTTTGGTGAATGAATTTGAAGAAAATCTAGACCTGCATTACACTGTAGGTCCAGTCTACTATGCAGTAATATGAAAAGAAACATTTAATATACAAGAAGAAATGTTTTGGCTACAAGAATTTCCAAATTACTTCGTTAAACGTGTTTTTATACTACTCAACTCAGTCAGCTACCAGAAATTCAGTATAATACTGGTCACACGCTCAAATGAAACCTTGAAGAGTATATTTTTAGCACATGTGTTAATAGTAAGGTTTTATCAACTGCAACACAACTCATGTGATATATGCATAAGTGTTCTTGCGGGTTAGCGTATGAAATTTTAAAATGCCTACAGCAAAGCACAAGGCTGCAATATGAAATAACATTAGAAGCTATGGCAGGGGTTCTCATCAGGGAGGGTGACACAGAAATGCAAAAATAAAAATGAAAGTAAAAGAAAATAATGATCTTCAATTCATTTTTCAACAGTATTTTATATTATCTCTAAAGCACTGTAAATATTTCAGATTTGTTTATCAGCTCAAAGGTTAGTATAGTAAACCTATAGTTTCTAAATGATCATCCATCTGCATGCATGCAGAGGAGCTGTTGTTACTGTTGATAATCACTATTGTTAATTTAAATGTAAGATTTATAAAAAAAAAAAAATTAAAAAAAAATGTTTGCATAGCATTCGATTACTATAAATCTTTATTTCACTTCTCCACCGCATGTTGATGAAGGCTGTAGCTAAATGCACCCTCTGCTGTCCCTTTCTCTTCTTAATAAACGAAACATGTTGCATTTTTAAATGGTTTTATGCTGATTCATAACGCAGAGTGGATAAAGGCATCTGCGAAATAAAACAAATAATAATGATAATACAAAAATGACGGAGTGGTAAAGTGGTAGAATGTTATTTTAAGTATTTGCTATGCTGACTAGCAAATCTGTTTTTAAAAAAATATCCAAACAATACTTCTCAAAGCTGATTGACAGAAAGTGTGCTGGTGAAGATGATCAAATTGAAGAATAAACCAACTCAAGAAGAAGGTGTGACACGGACATAATTCAATCACATTTCTTTTTTTGAAATAGCTCATTGAAATGAATCTAGACAGAAACACAACAGAGAAGCAGATATAATATATTATTGCAGGTAATAAGTAAATAACAGGGATATATGTTCTAATCTAAGGCTATCGATGCAGCATTGCCAGGTCCTGTTGTAGGTGAGCACCCAGGGTCTGGAAAGTATGGGGATGATTTTGAGAATACTATGCAGATTAAAATGACCAAGTACATTTTTTTTTTTTTTTTTAAAGAGTAGTGCATGTTACCTAAAAAATGATCAGGGTATTTCAGCAACTTTTATGCATTGTTTGACTTGGACCTTTTTGTATCATTTTTTCATAGAACAGTTTTTTTAATACTGTTTTTTTTTTATAACCACCCTTTTTTAGGATATCTTGAAACAAAACTCCCTCGCTACAGCAGTTACTGCATAGTGCAATATTTCTTCATATTTATCATACTTACTTATCACTTAAAAAGTAGTAGTGGGGTTCCAAAAAATAAAGCGTTACACATCCCCACATGTTGCTACAACTGTTTAAATAACTTACCTGTCATTTTTCTTTTCATTGTTAACATCCTGACAAATTTTTACACTGATAACTTTAAAATCTGTTTCAAAGCTCTATGTAAAATGACCGCTTTTGTGCACTAAGGTTTGAGATCTGTCCTCTAAATTACAGAAGGAAAAACAAAAAACATAAGTGCTCTGGCTTTTGTTCCTGGCCAAATAGGCACTGTATGTGTGCATAAAGGCATGACTACAAACTTCACAAGGGGTGATTCCCCTGTGCGGAAACTGTAGCCTGTCTGCCTTTAGTGCAAAAGGTCAGCAATTCAAATCCAGCAAAAAATAAAAATATAATAAATAAAAAACATCACAATATCATGGAGTGTTACTTATTTGACAATGTGGGCAATAACCCTTACACTATCAGTGCACTGGAGTGTGCTGTTCTGAATTTTCAGCTTCTGTGTTTATGGTGAACTGGTCATGTTTTTTTAAGGCTTATTTTGTAGAAAAAAAATGTATCCTGTACCAATATCTATACATTTTCAAAATATTTATTCATTAGCTCTCAAATTGTCTATATTGTTTTTTTATATATTTACATGTAGGAAAAAAAGTAACTTGACCACAAGTCTGCTTTATCTGGCTGCACACATATGAGTACATGTACTTTTCTGTTGAGAATTTCACCCCTGCCTTTAATAAAGAGTGTACTATGTTGTAAATATTTGAAATGGCACCCATAATTATGCTGAGATGGGAAGTAAATGGTAACATGATAAACATTTACAGTGCAGACTATTTTGGATTACAGTATTTATAACTTTGCTGAATAGAAAGCGAGTATTAATGTTTCCAAAGAGACTGTCTTTTGATTCTGTGCATCCAAAGACTTGTAATTAAAAGTTTAAAATTAGCCCTACTGTTTGGTATTCTGTCCTAAACCAGCAGTTTGTCTGTCCCTAAATGATATACTAAATAAACAGGAACACATTTATTTGTGAATCAGATTATTCTGCCTTTTATTGCAACTGTGGTACCCTATATATATATATATATATATATATATATATATATATATATATATATATATATATATATATATAGTGCCTATAGAAAGTCTACACCCCCTTGAACTTTTTTCACATTTTGTTGTGTCAGTGCCTCAGAGTTTCATACATTTAAATGAGGACTTTTTTTAGATAAGTCTTCACCACCCTGAGTTAATACTTGGTGGAAGCACCTTTGGCAGCATTACAGCTGTGAGTCTGTTGGGATAGGTCTCTACCAACTTTGCACACCTAGATTTGGCAATATTTGACCATTCTTTTACAAAACTGTTCAATCTCTGTCAAGTTCCTTGGGGAGTGTTGATGGACAGCAATCTTCAAGTCATGCCACAAATTTTCGATTGGATTTAGGTCAGGGGACATCTCTGTACTTTGCTCCATTCATATCCATTCCCTTCTATCCTGA